>NC_065524.1:1615505-1616396 GCF_006386435.1 Epinephelus moara
TAAAGGATTCCCACGGCATAAGAACGCACGCGGAAATGGCTACTTTTCTCCTCGATCGGTAAGCTAACTCACTTGCTAACTTAGCTAATGTTACCTGTCGGCGCTGATGGTCAATTTACTTTTTCAAGATAGATTTACCGCAAGCAGGCTGCGATACTGCTTTATAAACCGTGATTATGTGAGACTGTCTCATGACAATCAGGTATGAGCGGTGCGACATCAGTGGTAAACAATAGACGTGTAGATCAACAACAGATAACATGGAGTGCAGGAGAGAGCAGGACCATGCGGCGTTTAATGCTTGGAAGTACCGACATTACTTTGATTTTGACTCGGTAAAAAGTGACACAAACATTAGCATCTGCAGTGCACTCTGTGTGGTAAGAAAACTTTTATATAAAGCGAAAGATCCCACCTCAAATATGAGCAAGCACCTAACAATGTGAAGCACTTTGTAACTTTGTTTTGAGAAGTGCTATATAAATAGTTATTATTATATATGTATATACACACACACACACACACATATACATATTATATATACATATATAATATGACATACATATTATATATACTTGTGTGTANATCCCACCTCAAATATGAGCAAGCACCTAACAATGTGAAGCACTTTGTAACTT
Source organism: Epinephelus moara (assembly GCF_006386435.1). Lineage (NCBI taxonomy): Eukaryota > Metazoa > Chordata > Actinopteri > Perciformes > Serranidae > Epinephelus > Epinephelus moara. The sequence goes on from NC_065524.1 coordinate 1,616,144, forward strand.
TGTTTTGAGAAGTGCTATATAAATAGGCTAGTTATTATTATATATGTATACACACACACAAACACACACACACACACACACACACATATACATATTATATATACATAGGCCTATATAATATGTATACATATTATATATACTTGTGTGTATGTATGTATATATATATATATATGTACGTGTGTATATATATCTATATCTATATCTATCTATATATATATATATATAGGCCTATCACATTTTTCACCGTGATCAC
>NC_065524.1:1616896-1632756 GCF_006386435.1 Epinephelus moara
TGTTAGTAGCCTGGTGTTCGCCACGTTGTGTAGCATTGTGTACACGATGTGTAGTGAGTGTTGCTCTGTTTACACGGTGTGTGGCGACTGGCCAGTGTTACTCTGTGTACATGGTGTGTGGCGACTCCGTGTACATGGAAGTGCCGCCGGCTTATTAGTTGTAATAACGCATTATCCGCTGGGAGGCGACAGAAGTTACGCACTATAGCTTCAAATAAAGACAGGGATAAAGCCATAACTAGGCTACAAGCAGTTGAGAATGGAGCGCTCCTCTGCGAAGTACAAAAGTTCCTCCGCAGATGCCTTTATACAAGTACCTCAAGCCTCCTTTATTTGTATATTTATTTATTTTTTGCCTTTATTCACTGATGTAACATTTTTGTCTCGATATTTTGTATAATATCTTTGTACATTTCTTCAATAACAATAATAATAATAATAATTAAAAAAAACAAAACCTTAGCTTCCGGGTCACGCAATGTGCGAGAGATGAAAATATTGAAAGTGTATGAAGGGCCCGAATCCCGGCCCGTTATCCGTTATTTCCATTTTCCATTTAAACAGAAAATCGGAAATCGGAAAACGAGTCGTTATCCGTTTTTTCATTTTGGTTCTGGAAACAAATATTGAAAAAACAAGTCATTAGTTTGTTTTTTCATATTTGGTTTTATTTTAGAAAATTAATGAACGAATGATACAGGGATCCTCAGCACTGATTGGAGCATTTTCCAGAGTTTGGAGCTTGAAGAGGCTACAACAACCACCACAGACTACATAAATTTCTGCGTGGACAATGTGGTTGGAAAAAAAGAGATCCTACATTTCACCAATAATAAAGTTCACATTACTAGGGAGATCAAATAATGTATTAACAGGAAAAAACAAAGATCATGTAGGTGTAGCCATCGTTCAATAGGAGCTTAACCACTTGCTTTGGAAACATCACTCTGACATTGAACATAGCTTCAGAGCCATGGATAACAGGAGGTTATGGGACTGCATGACTGCATAACTAATATGACCTCATGTCAGAAACAGCTAGCAACCTTAGATGATTCAGGTAGGGCAAATTAACTAAATGGCTTCTTCCTAAGAGGATCAGGACTACTCCTTAAAGGGGAAGGAGATTTTAGACACTATGAATCCTGTGGGGAAATGTGACCTCTTAATTTCACCACAGCAGGTGCAGGCTGTCTTTAGCAAAGCTTGCAAAAGAAAATCATCAGGTCCCAACGGCTTGCCCGCCTTTTTGTTAAAAAGTTGTGCTGTGGAATTATCTGTTGCCTGGTGTTCCATTTTTCAACGGTCACTTGACAGTCACACAGTGCCAGGTCTGTGGAAAAAATCTGTCATTGTTCCGGTCCCTAAGGTTTCATGTCCAGCTGTGAATAATGACTACAGACCTGTCTCATTAACATCTGTTGTGATGAAATGTTTTGAAAGGATCATTGTCAATCTGCTTAAATCTGAGGTTTTGGGTACTTTAAAGCCTCTACAATTTGCCTATAGGCGGTCGCCTAGGGTGCCACATGCTGGCGGGGGTGCAGCTGCAAGCCCTCAAAAAAAAATAGAATAAATTAAATAAAATAAATACTAGTAATAATTTGCAGCCCCGACTGGTGCCCTTTCCTCATGCTCTGTCTTGAAAAAAAAAGAACAAATAAAGAAAAAGTAAACAACAACAACCCCCCTGCTGTTTGTCATTATTTGACCTGGCCCTGAACCTGCCTTGCACCGTGCTCAGTCACGTCACTGTGGGTGAGGGGGGTGGGACGAGTTATCTGTGCACATCTCAGGTAGGTAGGTTGTGACTGACAGACAACATGAGGTCATAATTTGTCAAATTATTGGGTTGTCATCCTGAAAAGACCTCCAAGCCCTCAGGTGCGACATACAGAAAGCGGAGAAAAGGGGAGGCGGAGGTCCCAGTATCGAAGTATGTCTTTTATAACATAAAAAAATGCCGTTTGACTTTTCATTTGTACGAGCTAGCAGCTTGCGAAGCTGAAATAAAGCAAAGTTGCCTAATAATGCTACTGTAGATAATGATGTGATCGCTGCCAAGGATTGAGTTAAGCTGCTGAGCTGGTTTATTACTGTTTTTATCTGGTGAACTACTGGCTGCTTAGTGCTCCTCCTATTACTTAGTGCATTAGATATTGTGCTGAAATTCGATAACAAATAGGGACAACTGTAAACTAATGTGTGACTATACAATTGTAGTGCAACCTCTTTTATTTTACTAATGCAAAATCACAACTAGATAATAATTTATGTTATGTCGAACACATCACTGGTGCAAGTAGTAGTCTGTCTGCTGCAGCTACATGTTTTGCTTGTACTGTACAGTAACAGGTAAATCTACTCTACATCTGTCCAGATGCACTGAGAAAATATTTGAACGAGAAAACCCAAGAAGCTGCTGCAGAGGGGCCTTCTCTGACATCTCCTCCACTCGATGAAGAATGTAAGTTTAGCCAATTATTTGTGGTCTCTGATACACTGCTATGTTGTCATTTTTATCATTATCTTTGTTGTTGTTATTAATATTATTATTATAATGTCATTATTATTACTGTTGAATTTTCCAGTTTAACCTTGTTACTAATTACAGTAAATGTAGGTCAAATAAAATAAAGTCTATTTGTACAGTGCCTACTTTATATGCAGTAGAATGACACAACAGACTTCATGAAGTGGTGTAACAGTATGGATGTACTGTATGTTTGAATACAGCTATAAGTCACGCAACAAGCAGCAACACGGCTGGATTCAGCACATCACCTCACTACCTCACGACTTCCAGTGAGACACAGCCTGAATCAGGTGAGTTCTGTGATTGTATGTTACTGCTGCAGTCATGTTTCTAATGTAAATATGGCCAAATCCAGAAACATTTTTGTTGTTTCTATCAAATATATCAATAATATCACAATATTGGCATCACTTACACATGCAACTCATCCTGGCTTGTACATCTGGAATGTTTTTGTCCATTTGTCCACACATGGAGGCTATGAAAGTCTATTTTTACAATGTCAATAAGTTGACCAAGCCTTTAAACATTTCTAAACCTCCGTAGTGACAGAAAAAAATGGGAACTGTAGCTTGCACACAGATCCCAATTTTCATTTGAATGCAATATTGCCACATACTTGACTTTTTTTAAAGGAGTCCATTCAAGAATACCAACAGTATCTATTATTAAAATCTCTTCTATTCTATTATTATGGAACGGTGGCTAGAGCCGGCTCTGCATACTTCTGATGTCGATAGCCCCTTCCACCCCTCCCCTCTTCCTACTAGAGTAGTGGAGAGGCCTACTGCCATGGATCCACTACCCTAATTCCCCCCACTCAGCGTTCCTGGTTAGCAGTCCAACCAACATTTGCGTCTGGTCTGGCTGTCTGGCCAGCACAGGCTCCTGGTCTCCAGTCGGTCACCCAGGCAGCATCTATTTCTGCTGCTGTCCACTGTGCCAGTGCTGCAGCCATTTTCAGTTCATGCTGAGTGGCATCACTCCCAAGTTCCTGATAAGTTGCATCATCTCCAAGTTACTGCGGAGCCAGAGCACTCCCAATTTCCTGATGAGTTGCAGCCAGGTCATCAGTTACCAGCTGCTGCTTCTGACCTCAATTTCAGCCTGTCTTAGTTTCCAGTGTTCATAGTTTCTATTCCTAGTTGGAAAGTAAATATTTATTCACTAGTTCCTGTCTTCCGCCTGTTGCTGTCTTTGCATTTGGGTCCGTCTGCTTTGAATTTGACACTTTACACATAAGCAGTCTAAAGAAAGCAAGCCACCTGTTCAATCTTGACCCTGTGATTGTGGATAAAGTTTTCAGAATTGGTGGTAGGTTGAGCATGTCTGTTCTTCCTGAACAGACAAAGCACTCAATGATTCTCCAAAAGAACAGCCAAATGACAATGCTCATTCTGTGCTGCATCCATCAACAGGATGCTCACAGCGGTAGAAATAAAGTGCTATGTACTCTCTAACAGTATGACTGGATACTACAATATCCCTGCTGTCAGAATTGCTGCAGTACACTTGGAGTAAACTACTTTGGCAAAGTGAAGGTGAGAAGAGGTAACACTGTGAAGAGGTATGGTTTCATATTCACATGCTTAACATCTTGTGCAAGCCATCTGGAAGTGACACAAATTTGGCTGGATTTGGCCCAGCTGCAGAAAATGTTCAGATGCTGTCTGTGCTCTCTCTCCTCCTCTCTGTTCTGCTGTCTGTGCTGATCCACTCTGGATGCTTTCATCTCCTCTCTCTCCTCCTCTCTGTGTTGGTCTACTCTGGATGCTTTCATCTCCTCTCTCTCCTCCTCTCTGTGCTGATCCACTCTGGATGCTTTCATCTCCTCTCTCTCCTCCTCTCTGTGTTGGTCTACTCTGGATGCTTTCTTCTACTCTCTCTCTCTCCTCTCTGTTCTGCTGTCTGTGCTCCCTCTCCTCCTCTTTGTCCTGCTGTCTGTGCTCTCACTCCTCCTCTCTGTGTTGGTCCACTCTGGATGCTTTCTTCTCCTCTCTCTCCTCCTCTCTGTTCTGTTGTCTGTGCTCTCTCTCCTCCTCTCTGTGTTGGTCTACTCTGGATGCTTTCTTCTCCTCTCTCTCCTCTCTGTTCTGCTGTCTGTGCTCTCTCTCCTCATGTCTATGCTGATCCTCTCTGGATTCTTTGTTCTCCTCTCTGTGTGCTCGGTTCTCCTCTTGGTTCTCCACCCTGTTCTCTCTGTTCTTCTCTCTGTCCTCCCTGTCTACTTGGTTCTGCCCTATCTCTTCTCCTCTCTGTTCTCCACTCTGATCTCTCTGCTCTCCTGTCTTTTCACACAGTTCTCTGCTCTGTCCTCTCCATTCTCCACTCTGTGCAGTTCCACACTTCTTTCTCCTCCTCTCTCTTCTGTCCATTCTCATCCTCTCTGTCCTCATTGTCACATGGCTTAGGTTTTTTTTAACAAATGAATCTAATGTATTCTGGAGAAAATGTTTTCTTTTTGACATTTTTCTTTCCTTCTTCTGTCACTTTCTGACTTGTTTTTTTCTGTGTGTGTGTGTGTGGGGGGGGGGGGGCGGGGGGTCAAGGAGGTTGGTTAGACCTTATTGATTACATTACATCATAATGCTTGAAGATAATTTGGAATGAAGGGTTTGAATTATTGCATGTGATTATTGTCAAATTCTAGGCTAGCAAGAGTAATGCAACTACAACAAATAAATAGATGACACAAACATGTGAGGGATGCTCTTATTGCCTAGTGCATTATATCAAATACCCACCTCAATCAAATCTAGTGTACAACATACAGGTGCATCACCATACACATATATATATGTAGAAACTACATATACACATATATATGGGGCATTCTACCGATTGTGTGCAAAGTGCTGTCCCTTACCAAAAAAACAACAAAAATAATAAAATTGAGTATTCAGACATAGATATTTACAAAGATTATGTTATGGCCTATTTAAACCCAGGACATTAAATGAAAAAGTGATAAGCTAAATATATACAAAATCACCATTTATAGGGTACTTTCTATTGGGAAGTAGCTGTCCCCAACCCTGACCTCTAAAATTCAATTCATGTAAATAACACTTAAAACATTTTTCATATTTTTTTCAAAAGTGTAATTTAAAACATCTTTGTGATTAAGTTTAAACAGAAGTTGAAAGATTTAGATGTATTGTGGGATTAATTTTTAAATTAAGAAACTATGCTAAAAAAATAGTGTCCCTTGTTTTCATGTCACTACCGAAACACAAGAGTTTTAATGCACTGGTTGAGTCTGGATTTTAGCCACACCCCTGAATTTCTGAGAAGGGGGGTAGTACTGCACCCCCGTCCCAGATGGCTGCATGGTAAGTCGCTGACTCCCATCATTTTTTAAATAAATGTCTTCCAAAGTCTGAAAATCAGTGTGTAACTTTTAAAACTGTCACTACCGAACACATGTTCTCTTCAATTATGTAAAAATTTGGGGGGTTTATGCAAAATATTATGTTTTTCTGTGTGAACAACTCTTCAAACATGTGCTTGTTAGCCATGTGACTGCTAGCATTCTTTAGTTATCCTGAAAAATAGCTAGGAATGTCACTACCGAAACAGTCACTACCGAAACCTATGGTAAAGTTTCGGTAGTGACATGATCATTTCGGTAGTGACAAAATGGAATGGTCAGTAGTTAAACCCCATAATTTTGTGGTCCAAAGTCTTGCTCTTCTCTGCTCTGCTCTACTCTGCTCTACTCTACCCTGGTCTACTCTACTCTGCTTTACTCTATACTCTACTCTTCTCTACTCTACTCTGCTTTACTCTATACTCTACTCTTCTCTACTCTGCTTTACTCTATTCTGCTCTACTATACTCTGCTCTGTTCTACTCTGCTTTACTTTGCACTACTCTGCTCTACTCTACTTTACTCTGCTCTACTATACTCTTCTCTACTCTACTATACTCTATTCTGCTCTACTCTACTATACTCTGCTCTACTCTATTCTGCTCTGCTCTACTCTGGTCTACTCTACTATATTCTGCTCTACTTTGCTCTACTCTGCTCTACTCTACTATGCTCTGCTCTACTCTGCTCTGTTCTACTCTGCTCTACTTTGCTTTACTCTGGTCTGTTCTGCTCTGCTCTACTTGCACTGCTCTGCTCTACTCTACTCTTCTCTACTCAACTCTTCTCTACTCTACTATGCTCTGCTCTACTCTATTCTGCTCTGCTCTACTATACTCTGCTCTACTCTACTATGCTCTGCTCTGCTATACTCTGCTTTACTCTGGTCTACTCTACTCTACTCTGGTCTACTCTACTTTACTCTGGTCTACTCTATAATCTACTCTATTCTGCTCTACTCTGCTCTGTTCTACTCTCCTCTACTTTATTCTACTCTGCTCTACTCTATTCTGCTCTACTTTGCTTTACTCTGGTCTGTTCTGCTCTGCTCTACTCTACTATGCTCTGCTCTGCTCTACTATACTATGCTCTGCTCTATTCTACTGTGCTGTGCTCTACTCTATACTCTGGTCTACTCTACTCTACTTTACTCTGGTCTACTCTATATTCTACTTTTCTCTACCCTACTCTACTCTGCTCTCCTCTACTCTGCTGTACTCTATACTCTACTCTTCTCTACTCTATTCTGCTCTGCTCTGTTCTACTCTGCTCTACTCTGCTCTACTCTACTATATTCTGCTCTACTCTGCTCTACTATACTCAGCTCTACTCTACTCTACTTTGCTCTTCTCTGCTCTACTCTATTCTGCTCTACTCTGCTCTGCTCTACTCTGGTCTACTTTGCTCTACTCTGCTCTACTCTACTCTACTATACTCTGCTCTACTTTGTTCTATTCTACTACACTCTGCTCCACTATACTCTTCTCCACTCTACTCTGCTATGCCATGCTCTATTCTGCTCCGCTCTACCCTACTCTACTCTGCTCTGCTCTCTCAAAAATTAATTTTTTTTATTGACCACAAAACATTTGTCTTTGAATTTATAATTCCCACCATAAGGCATACATTTGAGGAAATACGAAACACTGGGTGTTTTGTAAAAAATAAAGTATATTGAATTATCAACTAAAGTATGATGCTAATTGGTTACATTTATGTTCTCTTTCATCAGTTATTAACTCTGAAATCAATCTGATCAGCGTTATGCATTTTACAAAGAAAGATTGCATTTAGATTTTGAAGAATTCTATAATTTGAACTTCGAAATTTGTTAAAATATTATTTTTTATAGATTTAATTGTGAAAACCTTCAGTCAAAATTTGTAAAAATTTAAATCTTTAGACAAGGGAAGGAACAAGCATAACAGGTTGATATATATTTTTTTGTATAATATAATACTATATGTTTCGGTAGTGACAAATTTTGGGAGAGGAAAAACATTCCAAAACAGTCTGAAAATACAATATAAAAATCTACAGTCATTTTACTAGATATGTGACCTTTACATATGGTACAATATATATAGGGACAAAGTTTTGGAAATAAAACATACAAAATTTCAAAATATTTCCAGCCTGACTTTGCACACATTCGGTAGAATGCCCCATATACATATATATATGTAGAAACTACATATATATATATATCTATATCTATATATATATATATATATATATACATATATATACACATATATATGTTTCTACACCACCTAACCTCGTGTAACTTTATTGGGTCATGAAACAGCCACCTGCATAACGTTCGGGAGCATGGCACTGACTTAATGAGCTCAGATCATGCATGATTAGCCAGTAGCTTTCAACCCATTGTGTCACAGCTAAAGCCTCTAACATTAACTTTACTTAGCAAGAACTTAACTTTTTCTTAAACTTTAAAGGGGCAAAAAGCAAAATCCTTTCACCGCTAGGTTTGCTGTTGTGCACTGCCTGTAGACCAAAACAAAGTGTGTCATGAGCCACTCCCTCTACCTCTGCTCTCCAACACCCCCCACCCCCACCCCCCCACTCGCCTCATATGTGCCGCCGAGCGCCGCAGCATCTCCATGGACTACCACATCCAGACGGTCCCGGTGTTTCTTCCGCAGGCTCCGCTTCACTCAGCTGCCCGATATACCCGCTGCTTCTTCCCACATTAACCTGAATAACAAACTAGGGCTCGGTGCTCCGGTTGGATCCAAACGGAGAGCCACTAGCTGGGAAGCTAGCGGAGGCTAACTGGCTGTGCTGGCAGCTGAGTGAAGTGGAGTATGAGGAGGAAGCACCAGTTAGCCCCGCTTTCACTGCAGGCAGATTCACTCGCCACAGGGGCGAGGAAATAAAACCTAAACAGCCAACTTAGTTTGGCTTAGTTTGGCTTAGTTTAGCAGTTAGCGATGTCTTTCACTCACTCTTGGTCTCTGCTGTGTTTAGCTATTTCCCTGCTTTCCTGTTAGCGTTAGCACTACTTGGCTGCCACGCTAAGGCTCCAACTCCAACTGAGCCGGGAGCCCACCAGGCTCATGGTCTCATGGAGAAGAGTTGGAACGTTAGCATGGCAGCCGAGTAGTGCTAACGTCCCTACGCTTCTCCGCCAGGCTCAGTAGCCGGAGCCGAGAAGCGTGGGGACGTTAGCGTTAGCACTAGTCGGCTGCCATGCTAACGTTCCGGGAGCCTGCTTCGCGGCTCCGAGAAGCATGGGGACGTTAGCGTTAGCACTAGTCGGCTGCCATGCTAACGTTCCAACTCTTCTCCGTGAGACCGTGAGCCTCCCGGCTCCGGCTCACGGAGAAGAGAGGAATGTTAGCGTTAGCTCCCTCCGGCTCACGGAGAAGAGAGGAATGTTAGCGTTAGCTCCCAGAGTTAGCACTAGAGCTACTACGGGATTCACATGAACGTACATGAACGCGCAGCCGGACCGGCTTGTAAACAATGGGCTGGAGATCAACACAGAGAGAGGGTGTGTGAGGTCATACTATACTCATGATTTTTATGACAAGTTTCGAGACATGCTTAGTGAATGTAATTTTAAAAAGGAAGTGATAATTATGGGAGATCTCAATATAAATTTGGAAGACAAAAGAATGAGGAAACACCTTAAACAAATTACTGACAGTCTTGAACTCTCACAGTTAATCAAAGGTCCGACAAGAATAACCCAGTCCACAAAAACTCAGATTGATCTGGTGTTCAGTAATAGACCCGAATGGATCTCAAAGTCTTTTAATATGATAACTGGGTTATCTGACCACAATTTAATTGTGGTGGCCAGAAAATTAACTAAAAAGAGGTTTAATACCACAAAAAAAGGACAGGAGATCTATAGAATTCCAAAAAGTGAAGAGGAGCCCTTCAAGAACACCATAGAACATTTTAATTGGAGCGGCCTGCTATTAGGTAAAAATGCAAACGAGGATAGTCGAATACTATCGAACAAATTACAGAGCATAATCACTGACTTCACTCGAAAGTTTAAATGTAGAAATAAAAAGAACAGTCTTCCGTGGATGAATGCAGATATCCTAAAAATGATGAAAGAACGGGATACTGCTTTGAAAATTTCATTAAGAACAACACTTCCCCACCACAAACTTCACTTTAATAGCTTAAGGAATAAAGTAATACAGGAACTGAGAAAGGCTAAGGCAAATTTCTTCATGTCAATAATTGCTGAGGCTAGGGGTAACTCTAAAATAATATGGGATCAATTAAAAAAACTTACTGGGCAACACCACAATACAGACAAATCGATTGAACTTAACCTGGATGGTAATCTGACGAAGGACCCAGTCGAAATAGCAGGTGCTCTTAATCAATATTTTGTTGATTACAACCATTGGCAACCATTACACAAAGCTGTCCTGCTAGGCATATTAATACTACTGTCTGTTTAACAAACATGACAGAACAAGCCTTCAGCATTAGACATGCCAGTGAATCAAAGGTCATAAGTATAATCAGATCTCTCAAACCATCAAAAGCGAAAGATGTGTTTGGAATGGACACAAATATGCTAAAAATGTTTCATTTATCATTAGCTAAGCCCATTACTGAAGTCATTAATCTGTCAATATCTCAGGGAGAATTTCCAAATGTCTGGAAATCTGCAGTTGTTACACCAATTTTCAAAGCTGGGGATCCCCAGTCCATTTGTAATTACCGGCCCATCAGTATTCTTCCTGTAATGTCTAAAGTGGCTGAAAAATGGGTGGCTGAGCAAATCAAACAACACCTGAATAATAGTTCTTGTCCTCTTCATCCGATGCAATTTGGTTTCAGACCTTACCATTCAACTGAGACAGCTAATTGTTTTTTCATTGAAAATATCAAATAATTATTAGATAAAGGTGGCACTGTTGGTGCTGTATTTCTGGATCTCAAGAAAGCCTTTGACACCGTTAACCACAGAGTTCTCCTCTCCAAGTTATCTGTCATCAATTTCTCAGCTAACTCCCTGAAATGGGTGGAATCCTATCTTTTAAGCCGCTCCCAAACAGTACGAATTAATAATCATCAATCAAATGCCTTATGTCTGTCCACTGGTGTCCCACAGGGATCCATACTGGGTCCTCTTTTGTTTTGTATATATATAAATGACCTGCCATCTATGTGTTCTGATGCTCATGTACAGATGTATGCCGATGATACAGTGGTATATGTACATGGCACCACAAAAGCAGAAGTTGCGACCAAGCTCACAAAGATAATGGTCGAAATTATAACATGGCTTAGTCAGTGCTGTCTCCAATTAAATGTTTCAAAAACAGTAGGCATGTACTTTACAAATAATAATGACACTTGTGTAGATCTGGATATTTGTATATCTGGAGAGCGACTGCAGATGGTAAAAGAATTCAAGTACCTTGGCATCTTTTTAGATTCCAACCTTAATTTCAGGGCACAGGTTAAAAAGTATGTCAACGGGTCGAAGCAAGTCTTGTAAATTTCAGGTTCATACGCAATTCTATGTCAACTGAAGCAGCCAAGCTGTACATGCACTCAATGATCCTTTCTCACATGAATTACTGTCTAACAAGCTGGTCGCAAGCCAATTACACTACACTCAAACCACTGCAGTTATTGTATAAACAGACGATAAAAATCTTAGATAAAAAGCCAAAAGAACACCACCACTGTACAATCCTAAAGAAATATGGCCTTCTGAATTGGGAAAACATGATTAAGTATGGTGAATTCAGGTAATGTGGGACAGTTTTTGGTAGATGCTCCGGTAGACTTATATAAAAACTATTTACTTGCTCCAATGATGTTTCATTAAATCATTTTAGGCCTTATTAACATTTTATGTTTGAATTCAGTGGGAATACAATCTTTTTTTAGAAGCTACACACCTTCAAACATAACATGACACCCTCTTTCGTTCGAGCAGCATGTTCAGGTAATGTGGGACAGTTTGTTTGGTAAAGTGGGACAGTCATTCTTAGATTTAAAAAACAGGCCTCTTCATTCATTGCCCCCTTCATCCTTTCCTCACTCCACATATTGTGTCTCATTCCTTTTCTTCCTCCCTGACTATTTCTTCGTCCATCTTCCCTCCTTTTTCCTTTCTTCCCTGTCTTTGCCTTTCTCTGTAATTGCCCTGACTCTCCTGGTGCCATTATCTGCAATAGATAGTATGCATTGTTTAACTCTATGTATGACACCCATTTTAATTAGTTTGAAAATCTTAAAGTCAGATAATGCAGGCTCTGTTTAGAAACAAACACACCTGAGGTTCGCCCCTCCCCCCTCCTCTGTTCCCGCTCCCAGCACTGCCTGTGTGTGTGTGTGTGTGTGTGTGTGTGTGTGTGCGTGTGTGTGTGCGTGTGTGTGCGAGAGTCTTGCTAGGCATAAATTTATGAAACAGAAGATTAAAACACTATTTCTGAATATTTTCAAAGTGGTAACGTTGTGAAAACACTGATAAACACCCACAACTGTGACAGATTATGTTTAAATGTGCTCTGTATTTGTGTCGCGACAAAGCATTGACTGCTTGCTAGCTAACACGAGATAGCTATCAATGTTACCTATAGCTAGCTAAATGAAATGATGGAGTAGGCCTAGTTGTAGTTCTACAAAGGTTAAAACTTAGGAGGGTTAGGGTTAGGGCCAGTTTTATAGCATAAATAAAGCATAACACGCTGTCCCACTTTACCTGAACAATGCCGTCCCACATTATCTAACATGTTCAGCTAATGTGGGACAGTGACATAAATCATGTTTTCATAAAAACAAAGGATTATTTTACACTTTTTTCTCCTGTTTCTCAACCAGTGTTTAACCTACTTCATTATGAAACAGAAGTATAGGTTCTTACCTAATTTAAATTTCATTAAAAGCCTTAACATTGAAAAATTGAAACCCACTTGCCGCTGAACTTACCAAGCAGACCTCCCGTGAAGATAGGCCACGCCCACTCTGATGATGTCAGACCAACCCAAACCATTGTTTAGTGGCAAGAAGTGTTGTAGCAACAATTCAAGATCAGTTTTGATCATTGTGTATTGATTTTGACCATATTAAATCATCACAATGCATAAACATCCCACATTACCTGATGTCCCACATTACCTGAATTCACCATATGTAAATATATGTCTTCTGTTCAAAATTATACATGGCTTAGCTCCTCCTCCTCTCCAATCTTTTGTTAAGATTAGAACAAATACAAATCAAATCACAAGGGGGGTTTCAAGAGGGGACTGTGTTGTTCCACTAAAGAAAAGCTCCTTTAGTCAGTCAGCGTTTTCTGTTAAAGCCTCCCGAGAGTGGAACAACATCCCAACACATATTAGGGATGTCGGGACATATGTGATATTTAAATCTCATTTAAAACAGTGGCTAATTAGTAACCAAATTTGTCAGCATTGAAAATTCTGTCAGCTGCTGCCACCTTGTTAATATCAGATGGTTATTTGGTCCCTATGTCCTGTATGGCTTGTCCAATGTGAAATATCTTTTATGTTGTACCCTGTTCGTGCATAAGTGTTGTTTTGTATGCACTCTGGGCTAGTCACTCTGGTTCTGACTGGTTCTAACCAGCATTCTGCGTGGAGGGTTGGCTTGCTTATGTCTTAACTACGTATTGTCTTGCATACATGTTTTTAACTGCTTTCTTGCTTGCATGTTTATTTGCTTGCTGTGAAGTTCGTTTTGTCCCTTGTGTTCTGTATTAATTGTAAGGCTGTCTTATGTTGTCTTGTTGTCAATTGTATGTTAATTTTAGCAATGTCATTATTACTTGTTGTTCACACACTAATCAATTTTAATTAGTTGTAGTTTATTGATCGGTGCTTTAAGATAAGACTGATGTTTGCTCCCTCAACATAGTTCTACTTTGTTTTATTTCAGGGAGCCTTTGTAACACCTGGCCAGGGACAACGGATGAAAATTAGCCTTTGGCTAAATCTGGCATATTTACAGAAATGTCTATTAATATGCTCTGTCCCTTCAAATAAACAAATTAAAAAAAAAAAAGTACACCTCTGGTTCTTCACATAGCAATTTTTTAATTCCCTCAATCTAGAAATGATGAATTTCGCTTATTGCTCCTTTAACTTACAGTGGGCAGCTTGGTCGTCACTAAAATAATAATAAAAAAACTGTCATTCACTCAGCTCGTCTGTCAGCTAGCAGTATCGGTGTCTTTCTGTCAACTGAATTAAAGTTTACCACGTTCCACCGAAACATCAGATAACTTCCTGCATGTCGTTTCAAAATAAAAGCTGTCTGGTGTGTTAATATGTTTACCATGCTGTTTGGGCCTTATTCTATTTTTTTCTCTTTGAAATTTTTTACCGAGGTCCGGACTTCGGTGACCTCATAGCTGGCTACGGCCATGAATCAAACAACAATGGAATAAAGAAACAATGTTAAAAGCATTCAAAGCATCCAGCAAGGGAAGACACGAGAAAAATGAATGAAATCAAAGCTTTACTAAAGGATGATGGAAGTGTTGACCATGTTAAGGAGTGCTTGAAGTCATTTCATAAAGCTGTGGAGGAATTCTGTGCTGTTCATAGGTCGGTGCAAGTGCTCTTATCAGAGGAGGAGAAAGAGGAGGATAATGTGTACTGGTATGAGCCTAGGATGACTAACTTTGAATATTGGCTGAAAGATGTTGAAATATGGAAAAGAGAACAAATTGCACAATCAAGTGTTGAGCCTCATGACAGTATTTCCAATGTGTCCAAAAAGACAAAAGGATCTAAAGCCTCCTTAGCAGCCGCCAAAGCTTCCTCCTCAGACTCCTCAGAATGAATGAATTAAAGGCCAAACATGCACTGCGGCTGCAAGAAGCAAAGTTAAAGACAGAAAAAGAGACCTTGGAACTCAATGCAGAAATTGCAGCATCAGCTGCTAAAGTTAAGGCTCTACAAAACCTTGACACTGACAGTATGGAAGGAATGCATATCTTGAAGCAAGTAAACAAAAGAATATAGACTTCATGGATCCTGATGTGTCACCTGTTGAGTTTCTGAAAATGGGTGCAGTGCCTAAAACACCTCTCCAGACAACTGTTGGAAACATGCAATTTCAGAAATCTTTGGACCGAAACGGTTTTCAGCAGCATGACCCATCACTACCAAAGAAACATTATTCATCATCTAGACTGCACAGTACTGAGGATTCAGTCCAAAGTCCTAGCCATCATGATAACTCAAAGCAAAGACAACGGACTGACATTGCTGAACTCATAATCATACAACAGAAATTAGCCATGTTGCCAACCATGGAGGTGCCAGTATTTGATGGTGATCCACTGGCATATAAATCATTTATTCAAGCACTGAAGCACTTGATTGCGGACAAAACAAGTAGCAGCCAGGATAGGCTCTACTTTCTTGAGCAGCCCAAAAGCCTTGTCCAAAGCTGACTACATATGGATTCACACAGAGGATTTAAGGAAGCCAAACGATTATTAGAGGAGCATTATGGGGATGAAATCAAGATATCAAATGCTTATTTAGAGAAGGCATTGAACTGGACAGCTTTAAAAACTGACGACGGGAAGGCACTTCATGCCTATGCAATGTATTTAAGGGGATGCCTTAATGCTATACAGGTGACTGTGTACGACGTGCTGACGTATTGCGGTAAGCGGGTTGTGTCATTTCCGGTGTTTCTGTGACAGCATCTCTGTACTGCTCTGGTGGATTCTGCTAGCCTGCTTTCTCACTTCAGTTGCTTTAACGTTGCTTTAACGTGTACTTCAAGTCTTAACCCACACTGGTTCTGTTTAAGCACTTATAGCTCTCCTCCTTTCTACGACTTTCTCGCTAATCTCTCAGCTGTTGTTTGCACATTACTAGCCTTGGTAACTACATTAGCTTTACAGTTAGCGATGGCTTCTCCCTCTGCTCTTTCTTGCTCGGTGTGCCAAATGTTCAGTTA
>NC_065524.1:1636938-1644541 GCF_006386435.1 Epinephelus moara
TTTTTTTGGGGAGTTTTTCCTTATCCGCTGCGAGGGTCATAAGGACAGAGGGATGTCGTATGCTGTAAAGCCCTGTGAGGCAAATTGTGATTTGTGATATTGGGCTTTATAAATAAAATTGATTGATTGATTGATTGATTGATTGATTTACATCATATGGATGAACTTGATATTCCCTCCAATATAAAGTCAGTCATATTCAAGCTTCCTTATAAACTGCGAGAAAGATGGCAAGTGGCAGCCTATGATGTTCTACAAAGAACAAACAGGAGAGCTAGATTACAGCACCTTGCGGAATTTATGGAAAAACATGCAAAAAATGCTTATGGACCCATTGTATGGGGACATTCAAGACCACCAACTTCCCAATGAAGGAATGGTCCCAAGAAACAAAACGGTGTCTGTAAGAACACCTAAGAGTAAGGGAAGCAGCTTCACCACTTTTGTGGCAACTGATGTTGACAGCAGTGCCCCACCACCCTCAGATACTGCAAAACACTGCACATTCAAACAGCAGCCACCAGGGGGCAGTCCTGTGTCTTAATCATGCACTTTCCGTAAAGGAAAGCACGTGTTAACAGATTGTTCGCAATTTGAAGCTCACCCACACGAGAAGAAAGTTGACTTTCTAAAAACCAATGGTCACTGTTTTGGATGTTTGATAAAGGGGCATTTGAGTAAAAATTGCAAAGGAAGGCTGACATGTCAAAGGTGTAACAGGAGTCATCCAACAATATTGCATATAGACAGCTAGACCGCAAGGATGGACAGGAATGGCACATACCTCATCAAGGTGTTTACCATTGTCGAAAGGGTAAACTTAGACTGGTGCTTGATTGTGCCGCGTCATACAAAGGCACCTCTCTGAACAAGGAACTCCTCCAAGGTCCTGACCTGTCGAATACTCTAATTGGAGTTTTGCTCAGGTTTCGCCAAGAGCAAGTTGCTTTTATGGCAGATATTGAGGCAATGTTTTATCAGGTGCATGTTCCCAACAAACACAGGGACTTCCTTAGATTTCTGTGGTGGCCTGGTGGAGATACTACCAAACCTTTGGAAGCCTACAGAATGAAGGTCCATATCTTCAGAGCTGTTTCTTCGCCTAGCATTGCCAACTTTGCTCTGAAACAGACAGCAGAAGACAACGTCTACAAGTACGACAAGGAAGTAACTGAAACAGTCCAATGCAACTTCTATGTTGACGATTGTCTTAAATCAGTGGCTACAGTGAATCAAGCTGTTAAGCTTATCAGAGACCTCAAAGACGTCTGCTATCAAGGAGGCTTCTCATTGGCTAAGTGGGTCAGTAATGGCCAGGAGGTTTTGCTGAGTATTCCTGAGTATCAGAGAGCCAGTAATCTCAGAGAACTGGACTTGGATAGAGAGAAACTTCCCACTGAAAGAGTGCTTGGTATCCAATGGAACACAGAAAGTGACACTTTCACATTCAAAGTTGCCATCAAGAATAAATCCCTTATCAGGAGAGGTATTCTCTCAATGGTTAGCTCTATTTACGATGTGCTGGGATTCCTTGTCCCATTTATTCTCAACGCCAAGCAAATACTCCAAGAGCTCTGCAAATTAAAATGTGGATGGGATGAAATTATCCCAGAAAAACTTGTTAAGAGATGGCAGATATGGATCACAAAGTTGGAGCAACTCAAGAGATAAAGTGGACAGATGTACAAAACCTAACAACTTTGGCCTTGTCAAGTCTGCACAGCTTCATCACTTCTGTGATGCCAGTGAGATGGGTTATGGCACAGTCAGCTATCTCAGGTTCACAGATAGTGCAGGAGAGATCCATGTTACATTAATTCTGGGGAAAGCCAGGGTCACTCCCCTCAAACAGATTACGATCCCTAAGTTGGAGCTGACAGCAGCGGTAAAGGTGGACAGGACGTTAAAAAGAGAGCTCCAAATAGAAATCACAGACTCTACTTTCTTGACAGATAGCACCTCAGTGCTGAGATATATCCATAATCGAACAAAGAGATTCCATACCTGTGGCCAACAGACCCTCAGTGATCCACAGTCTATCTCAAGAGAGACAGTGGAGACATGTTGACTCTAAGGAAAACACAGCTGACGCTGCATCATGTGGGCTGCATATTGAACCCTTTTTGGAATCAAGATAGCTGAAGGGTCCCACGTATCTGGAAAGGCTGGAAACAGATTAGCCTGAAATCCCTAAAAAGTTGGGACAAATTCCTCTAGATGATTCAGAGGTAAAAAATGAAGCATCTGTTAGCAGCATAAACATTGGAGAGAAAAATCCAACCAGCAAGCTGATCGAGTATTACTCCTCATGGAGTAGACTGCAGAGAGGAGTTGCCTGGATGTTAAAGTTCAGAGAACTTCTTCTTCAGTTAAGTCAAAGAAAGAAATCTGCAAAAACTGACCTAAACTCCAGTTGGACACTTGTGAAAAGCCTGAAAACCAAAATGAACCTGTTCCGGGTTTCTGTGAAAGTGCATCTGTCAGTGGAAGACATAAAACAGGCTGAAAGGTCAGTAATTCTCTTTGAGCAAAGACGTTTCTTCTCATAGGAACTTGTACTACTGGAAAATGGGAAGCAAGTGAAAACAAGCAGCTCAATCTGTAAACTGGATCCCATGTTGGAAAATGGCATGCTACGAGTAGGAGGACGGATAAGCAAATCAGAAATGCCTCTAGACCTAAAGAATGCAATCGTACTGGCCTAAGGTTCTCCCATATCCAAGCTGATTTTACACCATATTCATCAGCAGATTGGGCATTCAGGGAGAAGTCATATGCTCTCCCAACTTCATCAAAGATTCTGATTGCCTCATGCCAACTCATCTGCTAGACGGATAATCAAGAGTTGTGTACTCTGTCGACGTATGCAAGCAAAGGTTGTTGAGCAGAAAATGGCCGACCTTCCAGAAGACAGAGTGTCCCCGGATCTTCCACCTTTTACTCATGTGGGTATTGATTACTTTGGTCCCATAGAGGTGAAGCGGGGCCGGGCACATGTTAAATGTTGGGGCGTGATCTTTACTGAGTTGTGAGTCGAGCCGTACATTTAGAAATGGCAAGCTCATTGGACACTGACTCCTGCGTTAATGCTCTACGCAGATTCATCTGTCTCAGAGGGACAGTAACAACCTTTCACACAGACAATGGAACAAATTTTGTGGGGTACAGAAAGAAGCTCTTCATGGTGCCAGGTTGTCTTTTTCACCCCAGTATTTAGAAGATGGAAAAATGTCTCGTAAAACCAAAGCGAGATTTACTAACAAAGATGAACTAACAAAGAACAGGTGAGTTCTCTTCTTAAAATCGCTTTAGTTTCAGTTCTAGTTGAGGAAATTGTCATTCCTGTTCAGTATTAGCTGAGGAGATAATCACTACCAAATAGGCTATCTATAATACCAAGCTATTGATAGTGTGCTAATGTTAATTTAGTAGCCTACATGTAATTTAGCCATCATTTTGAGGCAAGTCCTAACCTACAGTGGGATTTTGTTGAAGTAATATCTTTCTTTCTCATGCTTTTGGATTCTGCTGAAGACAACTTTTAAAAATAGCTAATGTTAGCTAACGTTAGCTAGCATTAGCTAGCAGTAACTAGTCTTAGAATATGATACAAATCAAGTTGGAAATGATGTTTGGCAAGTTATTGATTGGTTATGACTGAATTTACATTTGCAGTTGCATTATAGCGTTCTACAACTTTTAGAATTAGGTCATGTTAGCTAATGCTAGCTAACGTTAGCTAGCACTAGTCTTAGCATATGATAAAAATCTATTTTGAACTGATGTTTGGCAAGGCATTGTTTGGATGTGACTGTATTTGTTGCTCTAATGGTGTTGTAATGTGTTTGTGGGTTAGGGTTCGCCAGGGCCACACCAGAAGCATTAGTGCCACGGAAGTCCTGTGAGTGTACTCGCAGGCACTTGACTGTCCACACAGGCAGCGCATTTCTCCTGCACTCTCCGCGCTGGTTAAACATCGACTCCACTCGTCTGTTCCCGTCAGTACTCGTTTTTTCACTTCAACAGGTCATTTTAAACATGGGTAAGTCCATATTTTCATCGTTTTTTATAACGTAATAAGTTAATGACAATTTGTCATTGCATGTCCATGTATTGAGCATGTTGGATAAACACTGAATGAATAGTGTATATTGTTCTGACCATTTTATTTATGTAGTTATGTCTGTAGGCTCGGTGACACAAAATTAAAATTGTAATTAAGTGATTAGGGTGTTGAAAAATGTGTTCGGTTATGCACTGTTGTGTTATTTTAAATTATAAACACGGTATTTTCTCCTCACGTTCCTCAGTGCGAGCTGTTGTAGAGAGAAGGAGAGTCCTTGCTTTCTACTTGTTGCAGCGGCAGCTCCGACGACGGAGAAGGTGAATGTGGGTCCACCCAATCAATCAAAAAAGGAAGGATCATGGTGTTTTTCATCACCTTGTGTCCGAACTACGCCTGGACAGTGGTTGCCATGTCGATTATTTCAGGATGGTGGTTGAAAAAATGGATGACCTGCTGTCCATCGTAGGGCCGGACTTAACAAGGATGACTACTAACTACAGAGAAGCCATCGATCCTAAACAGCGGCTTGCTGTTACACTGAGGTAATTATCATCATTATTAATATTATTATTAACATAATGATACAGACATATGAATGTTATAGAAGTGCATTGTTTGTAATAATTGTGTCTAAGATGGAAATATTGTTTGAAAGTATGATATGAGGACCCCAGGAAGAATAGTTACTGCATACAGTATTTGCTGTATCTAACGGTGTAACCTAAAATACAAACAAGCATACAAAAACAAGATAACAAAGAAAAAAGATTTTGTAGCATAGTTGGTTGTTTTTTTTTAAAAACATTCATTTAAAAATATTATGATTTCCACCCCCAAAAAAATCACACACACAGCAAACCTTAAAAAAAAACTTAACCAAGACTACAAGTAAATACACAAAAACAATTAAACAAAACTATACATTTTTTAAAATAATTTCTATCAGCCTTCTTTAATGTTTTTTTCTGGTCAGACATCTTCATAATAAGGGATGTCGGGGTCTTCAAGTTCCTCCAACAATGATCTTGGCCGCTTTGCACCTCCACTTTGGGAGGGGGGTTGGTGGTGTTGGGACGGGGGTTGGTGATGTTGCAAGGGGGGTTGGTGTTGTTGGGCGGTTTGAAATGTGGAGTGCGAATGAGGCTGTGTTGGTGGGGGTGTGTGGCCCTGGAAAGAACTAGGATTTGGCTGTGTGGTGTGTTGCTGCCAAATATTAGATGGTTGTGGTGGTTGATGGGACAGAGCTTTGGCTTCCTCCTCCAAAGTTTCAACCAAATGTAATAATTGAGCCTGGAAGCGATTCTGAAGCACAAGTGGCAGATCATTCACACGGGGGATAAAACTGTTAACATACAGTCCCATTGCCTCTTCACGGGTTGGGACACGGAAGGGAGGGGTGACCTTATCTGCTGTCAGAATTTCAAATAGCTGCTGCTCAACAGCCACAGCACCTGAAGATCCCTGCCTCCTCTTTCTGCTTGTCTGTGGTGCAGCTGACCCGGATGAAAGTTGCTGAACTCTGGGGTGTGGTGGGGGGTGGCAGACCTGGTTGGTTGTTGTGGTGGTGTGGCTGTAGCAGACCTCTGACATGAATCAAATGGAGAGGATGATCTGGGCATGGGTGTGGGTGTGGTAGGCCTTGATGCTTGCTGTGGTGATCCAGCAGATGCTCCTCCCTCATCTCCCACATGGGTGAAATCTATGTCTTCATCCCTCTGGAGAGTACTTGTACTAAAAAACAAACACACACACACACACACACACACACACACACATATATATATATATATATTTGATTGCTTTTGTAAATTAAAAAGCGATACAATGGAATTGTGAATAACAGTGTCAAGTAATAATGTACTATAAAGGGAGTTGTTACTGTGTCATACGTTTGTATATATGTATGTGTGTGTATAGCATATAATACCAACCTTCTGGGCTGCAATTAGGGATCTAAAAAGCTGAAAACATGGGCTAATCTCCATTCTTTCTGGCTGCCACCTGCAGACCCACTAGCATGTTTTTTTTCCTTTGTACTTCACATATGCATCGCGCAACTGTTTCCACCGCTTGTTGCAGTCATCAGCTGTGACAAAGAAAAAAAATTACATTAGATACACACAATAAGATGACAAGTTGTATTGAATATTAATGTCATTAACACTGATATATTACTTATTTTTTAATTTTCTATACTATTTTTTTCTTATTTCCTCAGATTCCTAGCCACCGGGGAAAGCTTTCGCAGCCTGGCCTTTCAATATCGACTGGGGAAGAGCACAGTTGCACAGTCTGTGCACGTGACCTGCAAGGCCATTGAAACAAACATGATAGCTTCGCAGTTCCCCGGGCCGACCGAGCAACTGTGGAGGGACACAGCCGACAGGTTTTGGAGGAAGTGGAACTTCCCCAACTGCATTGGGGCTATTGATGGGGAGCATGTCACATTAACGACACCACCAAATTCGGGAAGTCTGTACTTCAACTACAAGAAGACATTCTCCATCGCCCTGCTGGCACTGGTAGATGCCGACTACTGTTTTGTCAACGTCCACGTGGGTGAATTTGGCAGATCAAGTGACAGAGGCACATACAGTAGCTCCAATTTGGGAAAAGGCATGGAGGCAAAACTCCAGATGTGCCTGGGGACTGTCCTCTGCCAGGGTCTGGCCAACAAGGTCCACTTCCCTACACAATGGTGGGCGATGCTGCATTCCCGCTGAAACCCTGCCTCATGAGGCCATTCCCGGGACAACACCTTCCAAGATGGAGGAGGATTTTTAACTACCGACTGTCCCGGGCCAGAATGGTAGTGGAGTCAGCGTTTGGCATTCTGGCAGCAAGATGGCGGGTGCTCTACACCAGAATCCATGAACATGTTGACACTGTTGTGCTGGCCGTGTGCATTCTGCACAACTTCCTCTGTAACCCATCACATAACCAGAGGTGGTTGGACGAGGCGGAGGAAAGAGGGGAGCACCTTGAGGATGCAAGAAACATGGGGGGAAACCATGGAAGAAGAGAGGCCTATGAAATTCGCGAGACATTCAGTGCCTTCTTCAACTCCCCAGAGGGAAGTGTCCCCTGGCAGGACCGCATGGTATAAACTGATGCCATTGCAAAAACCACAACTTGCTCCTGCACTCACTTAAAGCAACACTTACCTTTCTGGAAATTTTACACTTTTCTTTGTTTAGGTTAAAATGCTATTAATATGCTGATGGCACACTAAAATGTAAATGAATTCCACCAGAAATGAAAACTCATAATTATACCATTCTCAAATGGTTCTAAGAAAACTCTGACCAATCATTGCATTCGGACCGAATGCGATGATTGGTCGGAGTTTTCTCCTGTCCTGTCTGTCTTCCCCACGTGGAGGCCTCCGACTGATGTAACCGCTCGCGCTTGCAGAAAAATTGGTCCACGCTTTTGTTACCTCTAGGCTGGATTACTGTAACTCGCTATTATCAGGTAGCTCTAGTAAGTCCTTAAAAACTCTCCAGCTAATTCAGAATGCAGCAGCACGTGTACTAA
>NC_065524.1:1645270-1671410 GCF_006386435.1 Epinephelus moara
TTCCTTATCCGCTGCGAGGGTCATAAGGACAGAGGGATGTCGTATGCTGTAAAGCCCTGTGAGGCAAATTGTGATTTGTGATATTGGGCTTTATAAATAAAATTGATTGATTGATTGATTGACACCCTCCACCCCTGAGTCTGAGACAACAAACAGGTTAGTAACAGGGACGCTTGTGGATATAAACTAGTAAGAGGGACGCTTGTGGATATAAACTAGTAAGAGGGACGCTTGTGGATATAAACTAGTGACAGGGACCCTTGTGGATATAAACTTTTTTCCGTAACAAAAGCAAACAAATGCGGACCACTGCTTCCACCTCCAGCCGCTCCAACAGGGAAGTCAGTTGGCAAAAGAAAGAAACGATGCAACAAGAAGTAAATTCATCAGTGCAATACAGTCACGAGTGTAGCAAGCTTGGCCTGTTACGTCGAGCTAGCCCTGAGATGACCGTGGTTTCGCCTGGAGCTGTCCCAACGGGGAGACGCCGGCAGCGCTGTGACAGGACGCGGGAGCGGGGGAAGCGCGGAGGGGTTAGCTAGGCTAAGAGCTAACCCCATCAAACCAGCTGTTCCCAGTGTCCTTCTGGCGAATGTCCGCTCACTGGACACGAACATGGAATACATCCGACTGTGGAGATCCACTCACCAAGGAGTGAGGGACTGCTGCGTCATTGTGTTCACTGAGACATGGATGAATGGTAACATATCAGACTCCGGTGTTGAGCTAACGGGGCTAACACTACACAGAGCAGACAGGACGGCTGCATCATCTGGTAAGCTCCGTGGTGTATACACAAACAATTCATGGTGCTGTGATGTGAAGAGTTTCTCCCAGTTCTGCCCTCAGGATGTGGAGTTTTTGACTGTGAAATGTCGACCCTTTTCATCTTACTATTGCACTATATGTTCTTTCTTATATGTTGCACAAATTGTTTTTATATGTTTTGTTTCTGTTTGCTTGGGGTATGCAAAATGTCATTTTGTTTTTGTGCTGGTTCAGTTCAGTTTATAACATTATGACAACACAGCATCCAGTTGCTAATGGCTAACGTTAGCCTACTGTAGCGTAGCCTTTGAAACATAAACGTTATCTTCCTTGTGCGTTTCCACTTACTAGTAACGTTAACGCTACTATCTAACGTTAGCACTGTAACCTTATTCTAAAACTCATCCGTCATCACTGACTCCGGTTGAGTTTTAAAACTCCGGGGTTGCGTTTGACTGTCTTTGTTGTAACATTACACTCGCTCTCCTCTTCCGTGTATCTAACGTTACCTTGCCAACGGCTACGTCTATAATGAGGACGTAATGGAGGAGGGGGAGTAGGCCTTCGGAGGGAGGTGGAGTTGCAGGAGGAGGAGGATGGGACTTTGGAGGGAGGCGGGAGTTGTGGATGTTCAAATTTTTTCTAAGTGCTGTGTGAAATGCAAGAAAGGTAAGAGTTGCTTTAAGTTCTGTTTATGTGGGTCAACATTTCCGTCTATTGACCTTCATCAGGACCAATAATCTGATGCCATAACCAGAAGCATTAGTACACGTACTATGCCGTGGACACTTTGTATATATTTTGCCTTGAAAATTTTGTTGTGAATAGAGAAAAACTGTGTGATTAAAATTTTTATGTTACATTATTTTTCTACTTTATTCTCCTGTTAATAAATTTGATTCAAAATCCTTATATAATATTCATTATTTCAAGTACACTATCATCTAATTTTTTCTAGAATTTGGAGTTGCATGCACTTATTTAAAAATTCAGTCTAGGTTGAAATTTGCTGCTAAATTTTTGAACACACTATTAAACCATCACTATAATTGGGGGGGGGGGGGGGGGGGGGGGGGGGTCTTTTGTGAGGCACAGAGTTGATAATCAATGGAAGAAAATAAAAAAGTTATTTTAATTACTCTTCTACATTAACCTAATCATGCCATATATTTATTATACTTCTATAATCCCAATTTAATATTTGCTTGATGTCAGAATTGTCACCATTGAGGCCTACACACTATATAAACTGCCATCACAACAGTGAACATTAAATTTAATATTACTGTTTCACTTTGAGTTAACATAATAACTCATGAAGTATTCTTAGCTAATAAAATAGGTAATAATTTTACATATTCTTGGTGTTAGTTAGTGTTTATTATGAGCATCCACAACAAATGGCACTGAAGGTTTTAGATAGTAGAAGAAGAAGAAGAATAGATTGCTTTAGTTGTTTGCCCCTGTAGGCCTACTGTCAAGGTGTGTGTTTCATTACAGTGTTGATTCATTTATTGAATTTATGCTACAGAGGCCAGATATTCAGTCTTATTAACACAGGAGATCGAAATGGCATACTTACATGTTGCTCCAACAGCTTTGGCAACAGCATCCCAAAGTGCTTCTTGTTTATGTCTTTATATGATCTGTTCTGTGGATCATATAATTCCTGGTACTTCTCCACTTCATAAACTAACTTTTCGTCGTCCATCTTCGATTTTTTTGCTGAAATATGACTACAGGTAAATTAACAGGTTTGTTACCTAGGTCTCTCCTTCAGTATGGATGTGAGTGTGTTTTTTTGGAGGCACGGAAAGCCACTGTCCCTCCCACTTATCTCTACCACTCCCCCTCTCTCTTTCTGTATGTGTGAATTGCAACCCCCAACCTGTAGCCATTTCTCTCTCTCTCTCTCTCTCTCTCTCTCTCTCTCTCTCTGTGTGTGTGTGTGTGTGTGTTTTCATCTCTCTCGTGTCTAGACCGAACTGAACAAATATAGGGCTCAAAAGGGCACGTGACTTCGCAATGCATTGTGTGTAACCACCGCCATTTTTACGGGCAAATTGTTTTGTTTACATTGCGTTGCGCCAGGAGAGAGATGTGAAGCGAAAGATTTAAATGGACCGGGCAAAGGAAAAGTGTGTCGGACAGTACAGAGACAAGCTGGACCCTGTTCCAAAGGCTCGGTACCTTGACAAAATCCAGAAAATAGGTGGAGTGGATCCGTATGAGCACGGAGACTGGACTCGGGATTTAAAAGCCCTGCCGCCGTTGACTGAAGCTGAGCTTGTCCTCTATCTCGTCAGCGGTATAAGTTATTATACCAGTGACGAATTTAGGAATGCCAAATCTTTAAGGGCTCATGGGCAAGCAATCTTTGGGTGGGTGCAGGACCTCCGAATTTTACGCCTTAAAGAGAAGACCGTCATCATTTCAGAGGTATGTAAACTTTACAAGCCTCACTGTGTCCCACCTCCGTGTGGTGCTGCCTGTTTGCTTGCTCAGGTTTTGACTAATATCTTGGTGTCTGCTGGACCAATTTATTTCAAACAAAAAATATTTTGAAGCCTGAAATCCACTCTGCATTTATGTAGTAAATATGTAGGCCTATGGGCTTCTCGGTTATTTATTTCAGAATTAGGGCATTTTCACACCATAAATCTCTAACTCTCCATTGTCATACATGGGTGGGCACAACCAATATCTTTATTTTTAACTTTAACTTCTTAACCACAATTTAGGACAAGTTTACTCCTGTGGAGACAACTAAGAAACAATGTTTTTAGTGACATCAAGATGTGTACTTTTTTTTTCTTTTTTAAAAACGAGATTAAAAATCCTGACTGCACAGCTGTGTTAGATTTGTCCCTAGTTCTATTTCAGTTTTTGCTATCAAAATATATCACATTATATAGCCCATCGATCTTCTTCCCGTAGCGATCATGCGAACGATTGTGGCAGTTAATGACACATCAGGTCTTCACCATTTTCAAACGATAGTTACTTTTAAAATGCTAAAACAGCAACAACAGAACACAAGCATAGCATTCCAATTGCCCGCAAAGCCCACAATGCATCGCAGTTTTTCCATCTCCGCTACGTCACCCTTTTGAGCCCTATTTATAGACAGACAAGCATCATCATAATTAAACAGGCTTTTATTCTTTAAATCTATTTTATTTTGAAAATTGGCCGGATTCTCTCGTCTTTTCTGTGTCCGACTTCCTGTTTGGTATGATCCGCTCTATCCAGCTTGACAGAAGCACTCGTGGCTCGCGTGAAAAATAGTCGAGACGCCGTGCTGAAGCGCTGCAGTGTGCGAGCCTCCGCGGGCGCTCCGCTCTGCTCAGCGGCCTGTGTGGGCAGTCAGATAGGTTAACATGAAACATTGAAAACTGCCTCCACTGCTGGGCGCTGCGCTTCGGTTCCGCGTCCGGTGTGTCCATGGCGTAAGGGTTAGGGTTAGGGGGGTTAACTCAACATGAGCTAGTGTGTGTTGATGAATAAGTGAATAGTATGTGATGTAAGTATGTGATGTATGTGAATAGTAAGTGATACTATGTATATTTTTATTGCATTAAATGATTTTCATTGCAAGTAACAGCATCTCAAATGAACTCCATTTTAAGTAACCAGTCTTGGATTTGAAATACCTTGTTCATAAGCAAAACATTTCTTATCAGTTTTATCTGAATGAGTACTCGTGTCCTTCTGGCAGTATTGCTATGTGTAATGTTGTATGACGTGTTTTACATTTAAATTGTTAAAAAATGATTTGATAAACTACCAAAATAAAGACTGATTTTAAAGACTTTGATAAACTGAAGGACCTGACCTACATCAGACCATGCATTTTAAAACTCATTCATTTACATTTAATTTACTGTTATCTTGAATAAGAAAGATGAAAGGAAAAATGATGCACTGGAAAAATATTGTGTTATAGCAGTAAGTGCATGAATGCATGAAGATTTAACATATTAACCAATAAAAAGACACTTTTTATTATATAAATTGAACATTCCAACAGTATGTATAAGTAAATTGTTAAAATTATTTGATAATCATTGTTCCTTTTTCGGTTTTTGAAGATAGAACCTTGTAATTCCAAGGCGGCTGTTAGTTTTTAGAACTATAAGGTTCTATCTACAATTGACCTTGTGCTGTTACAATTATTTTTCTCCACCTAGTGGTGGATGCTGGTATAGGTGTCAATTGTGATGTCACAAGAAGTTAGGCAAGGAAACAGGAAGTATGTGTGTTTACACTGAGAAGACATGCTGATGGACCTCACCACAATCCTATGACATCTGGCTCTGTTCTTTGGTCTTTTGTGGGAATGTCTGTATGTATATTCTTAGTTTATACTTACCTTTAGTTATACTTGGATATTTGTTGAGTTTATGCATTGTGAAATATATTAGTTAATTAGAACATCAGAAGGAAAATCACGTGTGCTCTGTAACAAGCTAACTGTTGCTATACCATATACTACATGCAGTGAACTTATTCATTTACATGAGTACATTTTATTGATTAGATATTTATGTTTTTGCCTGTAGTTTCACAACTTCAAACATTATTAAACCTGTGGGCAACACTGACGTCTCCAGAGTTGTAATGTGATGAAGATGTTGTCACTTGCTGTTAATGCTCTTGCTCACTAACGCTAAGAGGGAAAGACAGTACAAACCTGTTTCAAAAACCCTAATTTACAATTCGTGTAGAATTTTTATATCTCAGATGTAGAATACATTTATGGTGTATGTAACTCTGGTGCTATAAAGAAATGTGCTCCATTTGTCAGTTTTGCTATTTGCAATGCTAAAACTTTAAACCTCGATATCTCAAAACTGATCTGAACGCAGATAGAACCTTATCATTCTGAGGTAGCGATATATGCAATACATGCAATACATACACCCCACTGAACTCATACATCCCAAATACATATTGGAACTCTCAGCATATAATTTTATGGACCATGAGCTATTATGGACTATGGACTATGAAATGCCTATGAATTTGTGAGATGCTTAAGACTTTGTGTATTGATAACGTATGAAAACCCTGCCTGTTGTCTGTTTCTTCTTGGCCCTTTTTGAATGTTTATCAGTAATTGTGTTGCTTTAGCATCTACAATTAAAATTGAACTAAAATTAATCTTGGTTAATCTAGATATACTTTAGATATACTTTGTTTACTTATTACTTTGAAAAAAGGTGTTTGTATGAATTGGTTTATGAGAACATAATATTGATTGTTCAAGTTCAGAAGGAATCATTTTATCTGTTGTTTGTTGCCTTGTTCTCCCGCCCCTCCTTTCTTGGGTCAGAGCTGCTGCCTGCAGTGATTGTAATGCACACTAGTGAGAGTGGGAAGTGGGACAGTTTTTTGACTGCAAAGGGCAGATCTCAGAAGTATACTAAGTTCTTTCATTGCCTTCTTTTTGTAACAGTATAATCCGCTGAAGTGTTTTTTTTTTTGTTATTAATAAATTGCATCGACGATGAAGTGACGCTGGATCAGCGACTGTCTTTTGTGTTTGACTGCGTGTTGTTGACCTGCTCAGTAGCGGCTCCTGAAAGTTTGAAAGAGAAGCCGCAACACCCCCTCTTTAAATATTTTAGGCAATCCACAAAACCTCTGCATTCTAATTCATAGAAGACCCAAATCCACAACTGGTTTTAGCACAGAACTCTCAGAACTGTAATTAAAGTTTAATCCCTTAATTTGATAATACTCTGTTTCTTGGTATTTTAATGTGCCTTTATGCTGACCTGAGAATTCCGTAACTTATAAGTTTTTACATGTCGTTGAACCTTTAATGCTTCTGGTCCTACCTATATCAAATGCCAGACATTCGATCTTGTTTTACATGTATATACTGGAATTATTTCAGACACACTCTGCATTGATATTGGGGTTAGTGATAGTAATGTATTTTATTTAACACTACCCTGCCCATTATCTCAAATGACATGAGGGCCAGACATGCTTTCACATTTTCAATTCTACTTCTGCCACCATGTTCTGCCAAAACTTTGCCTCTTTTGATATTATAGGACACCAATGATATTTTAAATGGTTTTTAAAATGCCCTTTACAGAGTTACACCTTTTACAAAATGAAAGCCCAAATATACTTTTCAGCCCTGGATAAATGAGGAAATTTGTTCATTAGAAAAAAAAAAAATAAAAAAAGTAATAAACGTCATAAAGTTAACTGTTCACATTGACAGTTTTAAAACCTTAATGAAGCAGCTCCATTCAGCAATTAAAAATGCTTGAGCAAACTATTCTGTTAAGACAATTGAAAAAAAAATGTATTCTATTTTTATTGCTTTTATCTTGTTTTATTGCTTTGTCTTTTATTCAGTTTTGTAAAGCATATTGTGACTGTATTTTGAAGGGTGCTATATTAAAAAGTTTATTATTATTATTATTATTATTGTTATAATTATTATCATTAGCCATACCACAATTGTTCCCCCTTACGTGAATGATTCCTCCAAAGAGACACGACAGGAGTTTCTATCGTTTCCAACAGTCATCACAATTAGAAATCAAATCAATCAAATCACCCCACTGTCTATTTTAACACCTGAACCTCATAGTAATGTGTCCTGCTCTTTAAATTTATTTCTCCCCATCTCAATAGATCATGTAGCCAAGACCATTATCATATGAAGCCCACTCTCTGTTCTCTTGATATCCTTCCCACTCGCTTCCTTAAAGCAGCTGTGCAGAACTTTACGTTTTCGTTGATTATAGTGCCTCCTTTGGTCGAAGCAGTATGACACCCACAGCCGGGTGTCGTAAAATTCCGACTGCAGCCAGCATTCGGCTTCATTCGTAAAATCTCGACTGCAACCGGCAATTACCGCATGCATTTGTTTTGGAGAGCGAGAGGAACATCATACATGTTCTGGTGTAGCTCTGAATTTCTTATAAACTGAGGACAACTGCCTGCTGTATATTTGTGTTCATGGTCACAGTCACAGATAATTTTGTGGCGTTTGTTGTAACGTTACTAGACAAAAGCGGTTCACATCAGCTAACGTTACATTTAGCTTGCTTATAACTTCCATGTCGTCATATATTGAAGTGAAACAACGTCTAACAAGTTGCGGTATATTCTCTAAATAAAAACAAAAATTACATACCTGTCGATTAGGAAAAGGGCCAACTCGGGATCAGTTTTAAAACCTTTCAAATCTCTCAGCTCTCTCCACTTGGTGAATGCCCGACCGAGGTTTACACGCGTTTGGGCTCGAGCCCTATCACTGTCCCGTTTAGCCTTCTTCTGTTCTTCTGTTCTTTTTCTTTTAGATGGTGCTCCTTCTTTATCCGCCATGACATCGAAAGTACAACCAAGTCCTTATAGATACATCTGGTAAAACTGTTATGTGTTCAGCAATGCCCGTTGCGTACCGCTTACTCAAAGAACACTCTCTGTAAACACGGCTCTTCTTCTTCTCTCAATTTATTGGCGGATCGCAAACAACTTCCATGTGCATACCATCACCTACTGTACAACTTCCATGTGCATACTACCACCTACTGTACAAGAGTGTGCAATGTGTCCGAAATCATTCACTACTCTCTACTACATGTCATTTAGCCTGTTTCTTAAATCCTACTCGTAAACATGGCTCCTTCGCCTGTTTCTTAAATCCTACTCGTAAACATGGCTCCTTCTTCTTCTGTGGTTTAATGGCTGTGGGCCGCTGTGGGCCGCTGCGGGCGCGCAGACTTACTTCCACCTCCGGGTGCCGTATTCTGGTTTGCTGACTTCCGCTGTGTCCGACCCGACCGAGGCTACGCTAATTAGCCATATAGAGAAAGGCTTTTTTGTCGCTGCTGGGTTCAAATAAATATGCGGATCTTCAAGGGGGGGGTGATAGGAACTAGGGACAGTTTTATAAATGGTAAAAAGTTCCGCACAGCTGCTTTAAAGAAGTCCTGCAGCTAATTTGTCCTTTAATTTTGATCAAGTCTGTAATAGTACAATCCCTCTCAAGGAACCCTGGTTGGACCCCACTATCCTTAACAACTTTTGTCCCATCCCCAAATTTCCATTCTTGGCTAAAGTTCTAGAAAAATCAGCCACTGTGACAATCAAGTTTACATTTTTGCAATTATCTAAAAGAATGCCTCAGCTTAGATTTTTATCTCTCAGTTATTCTGCATCTTTGTTCCAAAGGTCTTCTGCATTAAAAATGTAATTTTATGACATTTTCCTCAAATTTCTCTAAATCTTTAAAAAAACAAAAAATAAATAAAAAATGTCCCAGACTGTTGGTTCAATCATCCTGAAACTTTGGCAGGGTCATCTACAGACATCACTGATGTAAAGTTACCAAATAAATTTTGATAAGCCAATTTATTTTGGAGTTATACATTTCTAAACATTTTTCAAGTTAAATTTTACATAAATACTCCTAAATCAAAACTGGCTTAAGCAGTTGTAATCAAATTTTGTGCACATGTGCAGATGCTTTGTCCAAGCTGCACTAAGCAGTCTTGGGATATTCTGCCACTAGAGGGCACCACAACTGCAGAAAGTTTATATCTCATGGTCAGCTTTAGAAATTTGTACTAAATTTAATGTGCACCATCTAGGGCCATGTCTCAATAGATGCATACAATTTGGTCATGATTGCTGGAACAGGGAGTGGCTTATTACAAAAAATCAAAATTTCAAGACATTTTACAGTCCAAGCTTAAAAAAATCATGAAAAATCTCCAGTATGTCTTGTTGGTATAATTTGTCATGTATGCACAACATGTTGTATTCTAACCAAACGTCACCAAAGTATTTCACAATACACCCGAAAACAGTGGAATTATGTGAGAATATCATCATCAATGATTTGACTGTTATAAGTGCTTCAAGACTAAAAAGACAAAAAATACCCCAATTTTGCACATGAAATATTTTATTGCCTCAAGGAATATGCCAAGCCATGTCTTCCTGGTGGCACATTGAGTAAGTCACCTTCTCTGGGGATACAGAGGTCAAAGGTTTGAACGCCTAGTTGGGCAAGTACTATGCTGTCTGAACAAATTCACTAAAACCTTGAACAGAAACCAGCAGGTTGATGTGTGATTTTTCAGGATTGTTTCCCCAACAGTTACATTGTTGTGAATATTGTAAGTTGTGTGACCTCCCTCTCTCTGCCTTCTGCTTCAGACTTATCCTGTGCTACTTTATCGCCCAGTGGGCAGGGTTGAAGAGGTCATCAGAAAACTACTTTGCATTTTCCAGGATCGCGTTTGACACTTTTCACATAGAAGCACTATTTGTGTATAAATCAACAGACACTAGATACATTCCAGATCTTGAATGAAACTAGATTTACCGCCCTGTTGTATGCGAGAATTACCATTGTATGCCTCCGTGCACCAGTCAACTTTCTCTTACAGTTTACATCCATGTCTGAAAACACGGATGCCGATGCCGATGGACCGATCTGCATGAAACTCGGTGAACATAATCCAGGGACCAATATCTAAAGTTCCCTCTTGGCAAAAGTTGGAAAACTTACTAAGACTGAGCTTCTATAAGGCAATGAATATTGCGGAGGGTGTGGCTCATCACATAAAGGTGTATAACATCTCAAGGGTTTCACTGATCACCACACAACTTTGTAGGCATATGACCACACATAATATGAGGGGACCCCTCCATTATTGTCTCTTTCAAACAAAATGGGGACGCTAGAGAGCTGATTTCTTATCTAGGCCTAACCGCCATATAGATTTTTACTAAACTTGGTAGATATGTAGAACAGGACGCCTCAAGGTGACTGGAGAAATTTAACTGTAATTGGCAACTAGGTGGCACAATTACAACAGAAAAATGCTTATAAATGGCCAAAATGTGACCGATCGCTGTGGCTCCCCCTGTGGCCGAATGTTTTGGTTTTTTCCTAATTTTTGGTATGACTAAGTCATGGTATGGTATGCTGTACATTATCACGGAAATTGTCAGTGTGTCATTCTGTCAGTCAGTCATTCTGTCTGTCCCAGGTTTTTCTATTCACTGACGTGGTCAATCTATGTGAAACTGCACATAGGCATTGAGGATTGGCATAGGTAGATGGTGATAAAGCTACCAGCGGGTATGGACCAGTTCTTATTATTCTTTCTCCCGCCGTCTCCTAAAACCCAAATTTGACCCCCTAAACATGCTCAACAACTCACCAAAATTGGCACGCATGTCAGGACTGGTAAAAAATTTGATACAATGAAAAAATTAACCCCAAAAGTGCCAAAATGGGCTCTCTAGCGCCACCTAGGCACACTAAAATGGCCACTGCGGCCCGTAGGAATGTTGTGGAAAGATCAAACCAAAACTGGCTTGTTCGTCTCATCGAGACCTACAAATCACGTGCTGACACCCCTGACCTAAAGCAACAGGAAGTGAGCTATTTGCCCTTTCAATGTAAGATTTTGCAACAAAATGCTCTTTTTCAAAAATTATCTTCTCCTAGACCGTTTATCTTATCGGCTACTATTATGGCCTCTTCAAGGTGAGGTGCCACAAAACCTCCTGACAATCTTCGCGCCACCTAGACACACTAAAATGGCCACTGCGGCCCGTAGCAATGTCGTGGAAAGATCAAACCAAAACTGGCTTACAAGATCTGTATAATGGATTGTAAAGAAATTTGTCAGGTTTTTATTTTGTAGACAATTGATCTGGATTTATAGCGTGATGGGATGACAGCACAATGTGTGCGGTCCTGCGTTTTCATGTGATATGCCTGGCATTTCTGTGCGAGCCTACGTTTGCGAGTAATCCATCCAACAGTAATGTGTGTGCAAAGCTGTATGAAAGCTCTGTTATACATCATTTTATTGTAACTTTTTCAATTGTTTTCGCTGTGAAAACATTGCATTACCAACAAGTGCTTGGCCTTGTCTGTCCTTTCAATGTGCCGTTTCATGTGATAGGTATGGCTTTTCGCTATGACGCACGGTCGCAGAGAAAATCCACAGAGAAGAACGGGTATGAATTTGGACGCACTATGCGTCATTCGGGCCCCTAGTCTAAACTTCTCAGTTTCAACATTTTATTGAGGACATTTAGGAACAGTGCTGCACGTTAACTTTTGTCTGCACATTTTTTTTGTCGCCATTGTTGCTGAGTCTGAGGTGCGAGTCATGCGCTCTCGCTCCGCCTCCACCTCAGGTACAGAAATTTGGCACCGATTCATTTTAAGTGAATGACGTGAATCGGTACCAAGTACAAAAAGTACCGAGTTTCGGTACCCAACCCTACTGATATCCCTGACCTAAATCCAACAGGAAGTGAGCTATTTGCCCTTTCAAAGTAAGATGTCGTTTTTCAAAAATTCTCTTTTTCAAAAAAATATTTCCTCCTACACCATTTATTGTATCGGCTTCAAACACGCACACATGACAGACCAACTCCTGCTGAACAGATCTTCTGAACAACTTTGTCATTACTCGAACGGTTTGGATTTTATCGGCTCCTAAAGGTGACATGCCACAAAACCTCCTGACGATGTTTGTGCCACCTAGGCACACTACAATGGCCAATGTGGCCCGTAGGAATGTTGTAGAAAGATCAAACCAAAACTGGCTTGTTTGTCTTATCAAGACCTATAAATCACATGCTGACACCCCAGACCTAAATCCAACAGGAAGTGAGCTAGCACCTCTGAAAATAACATGAGCAAATGTGGAGAAATTGTCAGTTGTGAGCTAGACATCTTAAACTTGCGACCAAGATCGCATTTTTGAATCCACAAACATAAAAACTATATGTCTGCGTTCGGGTCAAGTGTATCTCTCTGCTGGTATGCTCAGATTGACAATTGGACCCACGGTTTGAGAATTAAAGGGAGGAGTTTGACACATTTTAAAGCCATCTCAATCTCAATCCGATCTAATTTTGTCTAAATGAGTGATAGGATGTTCAGTATTTGACATTTCTCCAGTACGAAGCTCGGTCTGACCTGCCTGCGGCCCGTGAGCACGCGCTATTAAATAATAGGGCTTTCAGACAGCGTCAAACAACCTCAAAATACGTCCACTTAAAGTGCATTTTTTTCACACAGATAGGCTTGGACTGTTAGTATAATTATCCGAAACATAACGGAAAGGAGAAATGAACGTTTGTGTTTACCTTTAGCTTGATTCGGACATCTGCCTGTTGCAATTTTAGTATATGTGCTGCCGAAGTAACACTGCTCCCACTCTCTCCTCGTCCACTCTTCAGTTTCAATGAGCAAATAAATACGGGCGGTCATCAAATTCAAATGGCTCATCCAGATTCAGTTGGTCAACACTGGGTAAAAATTCAGCCATGACTACTCCAAACAGAGTAACTGCTCGTGTTTGTAAGGTCACTCCAGTGGTAACTTCCTGCAACAACTCAAATCTCGCGAGACGTGAGATTTCAGAGCCAGACTTTCACTCTCTGAGT
Organism: Epinephelus moara; assembly: GCF_006386435.1. Taxonomy (NCBI): domain Eukaryota; kingdom Metazoa; phylum Chordata; class Actinopteri; order Perciformes; family Serranidae; genus Epinephelus; species Epinephelus moara. The sequence continues at coordinate 1,658,498 of NC_065524.1, forward strand.
GAGTGTTTTGACTTGCCACAACAAACATGTCTGAATGTTTACCCGATTTTGACCAACTGGATCTGGATGGACCGTATTTATTTGAACACAGAGTACATGGACGTACACGGATGCAGAGCTCATTGAAACTGAAGAGCGGACGAGGAGAGAGAGGGAGCAGTGTTACCTCGATAGCACATATACTAAAATTGCAACAGGCAGAGGAACATGTCCGAATACAGCTAAAGGTAAACACAGACGTTCATTTCTCCTTTTCGTCATGTTGTCGGATAATTATACTAACAATCCAAGCCTGTCTGTGTGAAAAAAATGCACTTTTAGTGGACGTATTTTGACGTTGTTTGACGCTGTCTGAGTGCCCTATTACTTAATATAGCGCACGCTCACAGGCTGCAGGCAGGTCAGCCTGAGCTTCGTACTGGAGAAATGTCAAATATTGAACATCCTATCACTCATTTAGACAAAAGTACATCGTAAAATAGGACCTAACATTAGTTCCCCTTTAAGACATCACGCTCATGAGAATGAGACAGACAAGGTCACAGTGACCTTGACCTTTGACCTATGACCACCAAAAACTAATCAGTCTATCTTTGAGTCCAAGCGGACATTTTTGCTGAACTTGAAGAAACTCTCTTAAGCCGTTCTTGAAGTACTGCGTTGATGAGAATGAGATAGATGCAAGGTCACAGTGACCTTGACCTTTGACCCTTGACTTCCAAAAATTAATCAGTCCAAGTCAGCCTTTATTCCAAATTCGAAGACATTCCCCCACTGGATTCTTGTGATCTCGTTGTCATGAATCCTTCCTGATCTGTGTTCAGTTTTCACTCTATAGCTTGTTCTTGGTAACTAATTCTCCTGTCATTCCAGATCCTGCCATTCCCCTATGCCTGGTCTTCACTCATTCCCTTCACCTGACGCTCCACACCCATCTCCTCATCTGCACTCTATTCCCTCATCAGTTCCCTGCCCATCTCCTCACCTGCACTCTATTCCATGATCAGTTCCCCCCCATCTCCTCACCTGCACTCTATCCCCTCATCAGCTCCTCAGTATATATACCAGCCCATTTCCCCTTGTCCTCTGCCAGATTGTCTTAGTTTCTTGCTAGCATTCCAGCCCTTACCTTATCACCTGAAGTTTGTTACTCTGCCTGATTCCCTGGATTCTGACCCTACGCGTGATTACCTGGACTCTGATTCTCTGCCTCACCCTGTCGGTTAAGTTTACTATTTCTGATTGATCTCCTGGTTCTGACCCTTGCCTGTTCGTAGGATTAAATCCTTTTGACTTTGAATTGAACTGATTGTTTCTTGTCGTGCTTGTGGGTTCTATTGCTCTGAGTCCGTGGTCGTCACACTTGTGTTCACAAGTGTGAGATAGACAAGGTCAGAATGATCTTGACCTTTGACCTATGACCACCAAAAATTAAAGAGTTCATCGTTGAGTCCAAGTGGACTGGAAGAAATTCTCTTGAGGCGTTTCTGAGATATGGTAGGATGGGACAGACGTACGGACATCCTGGAAACATAATGCCTCCAGCCACGGCAATCATCGGCGCATTACATTTACAAATATTATCAGGCAAAGCGCAGTTTTACAAAGCATTTTGCTTCTTGTCAGTTTAAAAAGAAACAGGCATTCAAATGCTGGCAATCTGCTTGATATTGATATCTATATTGATATTTGATAATTATTTTGAACATGCAAACATACAAACAAACAGACAGCTACACAGAAAGTAATAGCTACAGACAATGAAAACCATAATGTAAAAGCAATTGTCAGTGTATAGTTACTTTGATTTACACATCCGAAAAGGATACTTGCACCCCAATAAATGCTGCTTGCGGCTTTAATTAAGCAATAGTTTTACTGGTGCGGTGTATTTTGCCCACAAAGTAAAATGAGTTTGACACCCTTGGTTTAAACTGAAAACTCTAAACAACTATTTGATGGATTGCTTTAAACTTCGTGCAGACAAACATGTCCCCCTCAGGATGAATTGCAATGCTAATGTCAGGATGATAGCAATTAGCTCAAAGTACCACTTAGGTGCAGCCTCAGAGCCTGGTTGTGGACTCTTGTCTGTGTTTGAAACCTCAAACTCAGTAGCTAAAAATATGTCATAAGGTGTCCAGTGGTTTGATAACATTTCCGTTAGGACCGATAAGGACAAGCTGTCCAAATTAGGAAGTGAACTCACACAGTTTAAGGTGGAGACAGAGAAGAAACTGAGGATTTGAAAGGATCTGAAAGTTTGAACGGCAAAGACTACAAGGATTCCCAGGTGTACAGATGGAGAGGGCATCCCCGGGATACGCTCCCAAATGTGTCACAGAGGAATCCCGATGCCAGCGAAAGACACACATGGAGACATAAAGTTCCCAACTATTCAGACATGTAACACAAGATCAGTGCCTTCAGTTCACAAGGAATGATTCTTCTAACAACGGTCCTTTATGCATCCTAAAATACTCTGCTTTAGGAAGGGAGTTTGAACAATCCTTTTTTGTCCCATATTAAACTATGGCGACGTTATGTTGACGATATATTTTCATTGTGGATTGGAAGTGAACAAGATCTGAATAAATTCTTCCGATGGATCAATACTTGTAATTAATCATTAAAATTCACTACGTCGTTCAATAAGAGAGAAATTAATTATCTTGACATTCTGATTACAAGAGATGAAATAGGTTTAAAAACAACTGTATATAAAAAACCCACAGACAGAAATGCTCTATTAAGAGCTTACAGTTTCCATCCACCTTCTTTAAAACGGAGCCTCCCCATCAGCCAACATAACCGTATTCGGAGATTGTGCAATGATGACGTGGACTATGAAGAACAAGCGGACCTCCTGGATATGCGCTTCAAAAAAGAGGCTATCCACAGAACTGGCTGCGACAAGCACGGGACAGATCCAAGGATGTAACACAAGATCAGTGCCTTCAGTCCACACGGAATAATTCTTCTAACAACAGTCCTTTATGCATCCTACAATACTCGGCTTTAGGAAGGGAGTCATAAACAAGTCATAAAAAAACATTGGTATCTTCTAAGCAGTGACCCAAGGTTATCCACAACATTCAAAGACATTCCCAGAGTGGTATACAAACGTTTTTTGTTATAGTTAACATCATTGATTGATCGTGTATGTTTAAAATAAGTATACTGTGTGTAAACATTTTTGTGAATGACCACCCATGATCTATGACGTCACCAGTGGGTGTCTACATATATGGGTGAAAAAACACATTACTTGTAAGATGACCTGATGACACGCTCGAAACGTTGTCTAATTAGTAAAGATTTTTGGAGCATAATGAGTGTGTGCGGGATTTCCCTTTGTTCTGATGTTTTTCATTCATAGCCCAGCACCGGAACTAAGTGATGTGCGTATACTCCTACATTTTTTAACATTTCTGTTGCCAATGTTTTTTCCACTTATTAGTGATCAATTTGTTCATTACTTTTATTATCATAATATATTCTTTGATAATCATATTATTATCTGTCCAGAGCTTGCTTTTTTCAATACATGAAAATCTTATGAAAATGCATTAGTATTTCTCTTACTTTCAGATGCATTATGAGTGGTTAAGTAAAGCCAAGTAATGGCTAATGGCTTGGCATCAACAGGAAGCCCACAACTCACTGAAGGGAAGGCACTCTCAGAGGAGAATGCTTTTCACATCACCACAAAAAGCTTATTAGAGGTTGTCAGAGATTGTCTTCTGTGATGCCCTGTTACTTGGGAACTTCCCTTCATATCTTCAAAATCAGCATAATAAGGGTTTAAGGCAAGGCTTCAAGGCATACCGATCCATTGTTGTCTGCTATTTTATCACTGTATGAATTTAGGCTGTATTGTTTGAAAAAGTAACATTTTTGATTGATTGCAATACATGTTTTTTAGGATCTACATGGCATGCATTGCCTTTTAGCATGCTTGTATTGGGTTGGGTAAGCTTTCCTATGGAAACTCTTTATTAATGTTAAATGATGTTTCAACCTATCATTTGGCCCTGCAGTGAGTCTCAGGCTGTGCCATCATAAATCCACTGAGCCCTCTGACAGGCAGCACCATTCTCTATGCCCTGACCCAAAATACTTTAAACTTGCCGAGCAAATAGCAGCTATAGCTTGAAAAGGCCTTATGCCTACACTACATCTGGTTGGAAACATGTTTGGCCCCACTGGCTGGATAGGAATGCCATGGCCCACTCAGTTGTTCTACCACCATCACTGTACCATCACTTAGCTACCCCTCTAGTATTATATCCCTTGTCTCACCAAAGAAAAGAAAATGGTTTCAATATGAATTTGTTTCTGAGTGGCCCCCGATATAGAGAAGGAGAACACTGTGTTCCAGCATCCAAAAACCACCCTCCTATTTAAATGCACCCCTACATTCAACACAACCCTCCGCCAAGCTACCAGTTACTCTACGTCAAAATAAAGTTTCACTTTGTTGAAACTATCCCCAGAGAAATGCAGCAAGCTAAGTAATGAAAAAATTTAATTTATGTCAAATCAGCATTTTCTCAGATATCAGAAAAACTGTCCAAACAAATAGGCAGGCAAAAAATGTTCACTTGAACTGTAAAATTAAAACGTTTGTCTTTATTATTATTTTGTTTTTGAAGACCTTGTGACATTTGAACATGTCTTCCAATAACATGACATCATCAGTTGGCCTATTGATCTCTCTCTTTCACTCTCCTCTTCATACTTAATGCATTTCTCTGTCTTGGCCTCTTTCAGTAGGCTATCTGGCTATGTCAGTGATTCATAAATTACAAAATCTATTTTTCACTCAATAAAACCATAATAAATAAACGACAGTAATATAATCAATAAAAAGAACGGACCTAAATGTTTTTCTGTTTTTGGGACATTAGAACATGTAAATAACACATAACATCAGTATGTCACTCTCTCTCTCCTCTCTTCCTTCTTAATACTCTTCTCTGTCTCTCTAGCTCTTTTTTTGGCCTTTGTTGTTTCTATTTCTGCAACTGCAAATATATACAGTCTATGGGCAAGACGTGTGAGAGATGCATCAGGGAGTGCGATGTAGCTAATCAGAGGCAGAGTAGGGCAGGTCTTGCCAAGAAAAGCCAATAGGAAAAGCAGCAAGCGGAATAAACTGAAGGATTAGTATGTGATGTCATACAGAAGAGCTATCCTTGTCTACATGCCTCAGTGTTGGGTTGCTGTTAGGTTGGGTTTGACAGGTTATAATGCATACTAAGACCCTAGATCTTCAACAGATCTTCAAAAAAAAAGTATACATACGTATATATATTACTTTTTTTAAGATTATATCACAGCTGGAGAGAGACAGGAAGAGGGGGAGAGAGGGGGAATGACATGCTGCAAAGGGCCATAGGTTGGAATCAAACCCAGGCCGTGGACTCATAGGACTCAGCCTATATGGGGCACACACTGCCTGTTGAGCTTGAAGTCGCCTGGGTAATTTAAGTTTTAATTTAATTTTTCTTCCTTTTCTTTCAAAAATTTAAATATGTCTGACAATACATATTAACATGAATCCAACCTATTATTAGCATAAATAAATTGGCATATTTGTAAAATATAGAACAAAACTCCCCAATTTATTTGAGAGTAAATAACTTACATGTATAGGGGTCCTTGCTCCATTTCTGTTTAGGCTATTTAACAACCATGTTGACAAAAAGAGATTGCAAGCAGATACTGACTCCATCTGGTCTGGCCATTCTTATTTACATACAACATGTTAGCTAATCCACCAGCCACAGCAGGCAGAGCAGGCTGAATTGTAACACAGATCCGTTGCCAGGAAATCCACTGATAGGTGGAACCTCCAATAGTAGAGTTAGCCTACTCCTGAAAATACGGAGGGATATTTGCTTGGGAGCAACGCAAAAAGTTAAACCCAACACTGACATCAACATATAAAGGAGATGACAAACTTTTAAGCAAACAGTTGTTTTACGCATCAAGTAGACTTTTCAACTATAAATGACACCTTTTACTATGGCTATTGGCTCAAAGGTTGATATAATTATAGCAGTTTTAAAGAAGCATTTTAGGGGGGTGCTGAACTACCATATTTTATTTGTGTTCTGCTAGACTACAATGTGAGGGATTAGGGTTAGGTTGTTAGGTTTTTTTTTTGTTGTTGTTGTTTTTTAAATGTTGATACTGGGGGCAGGGAGAAGGGAGGGGTCCCCCCACCTCCAAGATATCCTGATTGGCCACTTCAAATCTATGATGTGGGAAATCTTCTTAATGTAGAGTGGTTAAGGTTGAACCCATACTGAGGCTACTAAATCCTTAAATGGTTGTTAATTTGTGAAAATCTGTGTTGAGCACTTCTCCTTTTTCAAGATAATCCATCCACCTGACATATGTAGCATATCATGTGAAATCCTAATGAATCTCTTTTTCAAGGTAAACCTGCCTGTTTTAATGTAGCCTTTTATTGTGACCATCCCAAGGCACACCTGTGTAGTAATGATGCTGTTAATGAGCATCTGGATATGCCACACCTGTCAAGTGGATGGAATATCTTGGAGAAGGAGAAGTCCTCACTAACATGGATTTTAACAAATTTAAGACCAAAATTTAAGAGAACTATATCTATTGAGTGCATAAAACAGTCTTAGATCTTCACCTTCAACCTGTGAAAAATGGGAGCAAAAACAAAGTGTTGAAAAAAAAAATGTTGAAAGTCAGATTTGACCTCTGAGGCCCGGGAGAGGTTAAATTCAAGATGGCCGCCAATAATATTCAAATATGCTTAACTTTGGAACCAAACACAGTAGATAAACATTTAAGGTGTCATTTCAATCAATTCCATTGATCTCAAAAGTATCACTAACTGAATGGGCACCCTAAACTTAGTTGGAAATGACACCTTAAATGTTTTTCTATTGTGTTTGGTTCCAAAGTTAAGCACATTTGAATATGATTGGCGGCCATCTTGAATTTGACCTCTCCCGGGCCTCAGAGGTCAAATCTGACTTCCCTCCACATCTGAAAATAAACCTTATGGTATGTACTAACTATGGTAGAAATTTCATGCTTTTGTCAAAAAGTGCACAATTCCTCATAATTTGAGAGCTTATCTGCTCTACTAGATATGGCATGGGCTGGTAAAAGGTGTTTGACAATTTGTGTCTGTTTGGCCAGTGTTGACTTGATGTCCACTATTACTCTCTCCTTGCAGGGGGATTCCATGATGAGTGGTACATCCAGTCCTGCCTGATGGTAATGATGAAGAAGCAGGATAAACAAATCTGTATCATCAGAAACCACTGTGATTTGATGGGCTTCTCCAGCACACCTCAGGACTTGTTGGACGATGATGGTGTCAGCTTCTTCCTGCTGATTTTCTAGGTCATATCTGGTCCGTCTCTCTTCCATTTTGATTGCTCAGTTCCTCACACAGTAATTTGTACAGCTGTTTCTTGTTGTCGATGGATGACAGGACAACTTTCTTGGCTGGTAGCTTAGTTGATAGGAGGAAATGATGCTTTTTGTTGATCACTGTCTCCCTGACATCTCTGGTGACGTGGCATCGACAACAAGAAACAGCTGAACAAATTACTGTGTGAGGAACTGAGCAAAGACAGGCTATTCCATCTACAGAGCACTAACATACACAAGTTGGTGTTGACAGGTGACCCGTGTCCCCTCGAGATCAAGATGGAAGAGAGACGGACCAGATATGACCTAGAAAATCAGCAGGAAGAAGCTGACACCATCATCATCCAACAAGTCCTGAGGTGTGCTGGAGAAGCCCATCAAATCACAGTGGTTTCTGATGATACAGATGTGTTTATCCTGCTTCTTCATCATTACCATCAGGCAGGACTGGATGTACCACTCATCATGGAATCCCCCTGCAAGGAGAGAGTAATAGTGGACATCAAGTCAACACTGGCCAAACAGACACAAATTGTCAAACACCTTTTACCAGCCCATGCCATACACTGTAGCGTCGTACTATGGTTTGGAGAAAGGCTCTGTCATCAAAGCCCTGAAAGCTGGTTACGATCTATCAGCTATTGGTAATGTGGATGCACCATTCCAGCAAGTCTTTGACCAAGCCACTGCCTTCAACTCAGCCTGTTATGGCATAACGGAGAGCACAGACATGACACACACAAGGCTACTTGTCTGGGGAAAAAAGAATGGGGAAGGATATATGTCTTCACCAAATCTAGCTGCTCTACCTCCAACAAAGGAAGCGTTCACTGAAAATGTAAAGAGGGCCCACTTCCAAGCGTACCTGTGGCGAAATCTCAATAACAATCAGCCACCTGCAATGAACCCAGAGGAATTTGGATGGAAAAAGGACACATGTAACAGGGCACTGATCCCAATCCACCTACCAGAAGATGTCAAACTTGTTCCAGACTACATCCTGAAGATGATCCGGTGTGGCTGCAAGAGTGAAACTCCTTGTAACTCCAAGAAATGCAGCTGTAAAGTGCATGGTTTGCCATGCACAATGTTCTGTACATGTTTCAGAGTAGGATGCTCAAGACTCTAATATGTAACACATCTGCGAGATTAGTTCTTTACACCACTGAGTGTGTACTATCGAAGTTATGTTAGTTATGTGTTTTTCCATACTGTTTTAGTAGTGTGGGTGCATACACACTGGGTGAGGATGCACTTGTTTGATTTAGTTAGATAAATTTTGTGGGGGGGAAGAGCTGCACCCATTTTCCTGTTGCTCATGTTTTGTTGCCATTATCAATAAATGATCCAACACAATGCAAATTTGAGTTGTGTGTCGTAGCTAATGACTCCTGCTACAGAAGTTGTTTTACAGGCCTGGCTTGAAAGGGTTAATACTAATCATTTGGAATGCAATACATTTTCCATCTCCCCATGTATGAAAAAACATTAAAGAATGTAAATTTGATGCATTTAATTTATGTATTCAGCATACAATATCATAAATCTATTTTTGTGTGATTTGGGGCATGAAGGGGTTAATATCTGAAAATGCCCAAGGGATATCACCGAGCACCCTCTTGTATTTTGAAGAGGTACCCCCAAGCTACAAGAAACAGCAAAGAAAAAAATTGCACCCAACAAAACAAGGTTCAACCCCATGGCTCCCGGACTATATGGACCCTTACGGCATAGAACTGAAGAAGAATACGTTTTTATGACATGTGATGAGATACAACTGTGTAAATTCAATTCTGAACACTAAGGTTTCATTATACCAAAAAAAAAAAAAAAACATATGGAAAAGACAAATAAGTCTTTTGTCAAAACAACTTTATTTTTTAGCAAATGTAAAAAACAAAAACTGAAAAAAAACAAAACGTACTAAATAATATACAATAGATAGATATATAAATATGAACACAGCAGCATTTTATCTGCAACACTAATAGTGTCCAATTTTCTCCATTCAGGCATCCATCCCGTCCTGTGTTGTACTCCAGGAGTTTCTTGATCCGACTGGTCACTGCGTTGGTGTCATGCTGCCCATGGCTGAAGTGAGAGACGTGTAAGGCAACCACTTCCTCCTTTGAGGGTCTCTCATACTGGGATACCAGGTCCTTTGGAATGGGGATTTTGGGGAAGACAAGCCTCATCTACAGTCTGTAAAATATTGAATTTGAATATTGATTTCCTTGTTTTTTTTAAATTAAGTGTTTCCCTGAATCCACCTTTCTTGTTTATATTTCAAGTGATGCCACAACCATTTCATATCTTTTATCTGATGTTATTATGTTGGTAATAAAAATGAAATCATTTATAAATGACTGCATATAGGGTCTGTTTTTACAGCCTTGTTGAGGGTAAAATTAAACTAAAAGAATACATTTTTGCTCAGATTCCTCTGTAATAACAGAGTCGCTAGGGTTATATGTTGAGTCTTGAGGTACTACTAGCTCTGTTTAAGTTTCTCCCTCTTTGTCCTCCAACTCAACACGACGTCTCGTACTTGGTTTGAGACCTATGCCCTTTATGGGTGTTGATGACAGCCGAAAGTCCAAATGAAAGAAAATATGTGCATGTATGTGTGATACATAATGCAGCCCCAAGGGGTTCAAGCCAGTGTTCTCCTTGAGCCAGTCCCAAGCCCGGATAAATGCAGGGTTTTGTCATGAAGGGCAACCTATGCCAAATCAAACATGCGAATCACAAATATGACCTACAGGGTGCCGCTGGAAATTGGACTACTGTTAGTCGAAAAAGGAGAGGAGGAAGGCATGTCCATAGGCAGCAAGAGAAGAGAAAAGGCAAAAGACTAGAACTAAGAGTAGGGACTTTGAATGTTGGGACTATGACAGGGAAAGCTAGAGAGAGTTGGCTGACATGATGCAGAGAAGGACGGTGGATATACTGTGTGTTCAGGAGACCAGGTGGAAATGTAGCAAGGCTAGAAGCTTAGAAGTAGGGTTCAAGCTCTTTTATAATAATGTGGATGGGAAGAGAAATGGAGTAGGAGTTATCCTGAAAGAGGAGTTTGTTAGGGATGTTCTGGAGGTGAAAAGAGTGTCAGATAGGGTGATGAGTCTGAAGCTAGAAATTGAAGGTGTGATGTTCAATGTTGTTAGTGGTTATGCCCCACAGGTAGGATGTGAGTTAGAAGAGAAGGAGAAATTCTGGAGTGAGTTAGAAGAAGTGATGCAGAATATCCCTAGAGGTGAGAGAGTGGTCATTGGTGCAGACTTCAATGGACATGTCGGGGCAGGGAACAGAGGTGATGGGGAAGTGATGGGCAGGTTTGGTATCCAGGATAGGAACGCAGAAGGACAGATGGTGGTAGACTTTGCAAAAAGGATGGACATAGCCGTAGTGAATACTTTCTTTCAGAAGAGTCTCTTCTAGTCATAGGGTGACTTATAAGAGCGGCAGTAGGAGCACACAGGTGGACTACATCTTGTGTAGATGATGTAATCTGAAGGAGATCAGTAACTGCAAAGCCATAGCAGGTGAGAGTGTAGCCAGACAGCATAGGATGGTGGTGTGTAGAATGACTCTGGTGGTGAGGAAGATACTCTGGTGGTGAGGAAGATGAAGAGGACAAAGGCAGAGCAGAGGACGAAGTGGTGGAAGCTGAAAGAGGAAGAGGGTTGTGTGGTTTTCAGGGAGGAGTTGAGACAGGCTCTGGGTGGACAGGAGGTGCTCCCAAATGACTGGACAACTTGGCTAATGTTATCAGAGAGACAGGTAGGAGAGTGCTTGGTGTGTCATCTGGAATGAAAGGAGATAAGGAGACCTGGTGGTGGAATGAGGAAGTGCAGGAGTGTATACAGAGAAAGAGGTTAGCTAAGAAGAAGTGGAACAGTGAGAGGACTGAAGAGAGTAGACAGGAGTAAAGGGAGATTCAGCGTAAGGTGAAGGTTGAGGAGGCAAAGGCAAAACAAAGGGCGTACGACGACTTGTATGATAGCATGGACAGTAAGGTGCCACAAGTGTGATGGGAAGAAGGAAAGAGTACTTTGAAGAGTTTACGAATGAGGAAAATGAGAGAGAACAAAGAGTAGAAGAGGTGACCATTGTGGAGCAGGAAGTAGCAAAGATTAGTAAGGATGAAGTGAGGAGGGCATTGAAGAGGATGAAGAGTGAAAAGGCAGTTGGTCCTGATGATATACCTGTGAAGGTATGGAAGTGTCTAGGAGAGGTGGCAGTAGAGTTTTGATTAGGTTCTTCAACAAAACCTTAGAGAGTGAGAGGATGCCTGAGGAATGCAGGAGAAGTGTGCTGGTGCCGATTTTTAAGAACAAGGGAGACGTGCAGAGTTGTGGCAACTACAGAGGGATAAAGTTGATGTGCCATACAATGAAGCTATGGGAAAGAGTAGTGGAAGCTAGACTAAGAGCAGAAGTGAGCATCTGTGAGCAGCAGTATGGTTTCATGCCAAGAAAAAGTACTACAGATGGAGTATTTGAGGCTTTGAGGATGCTGATGGAGAAGTACAGAGAAGGTCAAAGGGAACTGCATTGTGTCTTTGTAGATCTAGAGAAAGCATATGACAGGGTGCGGAGAGAGGAGCCGTGGTATTGTATGAGAAAGTCTGGAGTGGCACAGAGGTATGTTAGAGTGGTGCAGGACATGTATGAGAGCCGTCTAACAATGATGAGGTGTGCTGTAGGTGTGACAGAGGAGTTTAAGGTGGAGGTGGGACTGCATCAAGGATCAGCTCTGAGCCCCTTCTTGGTTGCTATGGTGATGGACAGGTTGACAGATGAGGTTAGACAGGAATCGCCATGGACTGTGATGTTTGCAGATGACATTGTGATCTGTAGTGAGGGAGCAGGTGGAGGAAAATCTAGAGAGGTGGATGTATGCACTGGAAAGGAGAGGAATGAAGGTTAGTCATAGCAAGACAGAATTTGTGTGTGAATGAGAAGGACCCAAGTGGAACGGTGAGGTTACAGGGAGTAGAAATTCTGAAGGTGGAGGATTTTAAGTACTTATGGTCAACAGTCCAGAGCAACGGAGAGTGTGGAAAAGAGGTGAAGAAACGTGTGCAAGCAGGTTGGAACGGGTGGAGGAAAGTGTCAGGTGTGATGTGTGATAGAAGAGTACCAGCAAGATTAAAAGGAAAGGTGTATAAGACGAGACCAGCGATGTTGTTTAGTTTAGAGACAGTGGCACTGAGGAAAAGACAGGAGGCAGAGCTGGAGGTAAATGAAGATGTTGAGGTTCTCTTTGGGAGTGACGAGAATGGATAGGATCAGGAATGAAAACATCAGAGGGACAGCTTATGTTAGATGTTTTGGAGATAAAGTCAGAGAGGCCAGACTGGCTTGGACATGTTCAGAGGAGGGATAGTGAATATATTGGTAGAAGGATGCTGAGGTTGGAACTGCCAGGCAAGAGGCCTAGAGGAAGACATATATATATGTATATATATATATATATATATATATAT
>NC_065524.1:1671744-1676348 GCF_006386435.1 Epinephelus moara
TATATATATATATATATATATATGTATATGTGTATATATATATATATATATATGTATATATATATATATATATATATATGTATATGTGTATATATATATATATATATATATTTAACCCTGAAAAAAAGGTTCTATGTTCCCCGCTTACCCAAATAAGGTTCTATATTTCCCGGGTTCTATGTTCCCTGCTCAACCAAAAAGGGTTCTATGTTTCCTGCTTACTAAAAAAAAAAGGTTCTATGTTCCCCTCTTACCCGGGAAACATAGAACCTTTTTGGGTGGCAAGCGGGGAACATAGAACATAGGGATGACCCCGAGCTGGCAGCAGTTAGCTGCTTAGCTTGGGCATCACACATAGAAATGTGTCAACTTTTGTCAATATGGACATGCTGCACATCTTAGCTGTTAGATTTTCCACCATTAAGTCATTAAATTCATCTTACTGACACCACCCAGCTAGCAGTTTAATTCACTGTACGCCAAGTAGCAACAGCATTTCAAAACAATAGCTTTGGTTAGCCAGTTAGCCAAGGCCTACAGCTAAACACTGGGTGTACAGCCTAATGTTAGCTCCTACAGCCATCTAACTTACTCCACACTTTAACACTCAGCAGCAGCTTCCTAGTTTGTTTTTACACAACGAATTCACAACTCATAAAGCATACTTACAGGTATTGATCCCGAATCTCCAGATTTGTCCAACAAAGGGAACTGCCTCGTCTTTCAGCTGTAACTGCAGTGAAAATCCAGCAGTAATATGTTGCCAGTTTGTGAAGCATTCATCAGGAAAATAGAGGGAACACAGTAAAATGTCCGGGTTGTATTGTGGAGGAATTATATCAAAAATAAATTCCAACCACTTGTTCCTTCGTCCTTTGGCAGTCCAAACAAAGATGATTTTTGGTCACAATGAAGAAAGCAGTGTCTCCTAGACATGGTGTCTCCTCAATAGCTCCTAAACGGTTCAAACTCTGCAGCCTCTCTGCTCCGCCTCTGCTGGGAGCAGGTGTGTTTGGGGGTGCGGCTCAGTGGCCAGCAGGCACGTGCCATGCTAACTGCATGTTGTTAAGAATGAACGGAAATAATGGCGGGAAATTCAAACAAGCTGTTCTCTATCGTATCGAGACTATCTCTCCACACAGTTACATATTCCATATGTACGGGGACTGATCCCACTGGGACAGTTGACGTGGATATTTCTACGTGGCCCATGTGCGGGCTTAAAAGCCCCAGGTGTGCATGTAATGACTGATTCATTGATTTCCACTCTGGCAGTAGGAGACGTGAGAGCATACGTTGTTGAAAAGGGAGATTAGCGTAGATCCACTTACCATCTGTGTGAGCAGAGAGTCGGTCTCCGGGCCCCTCTCGGGATTGCTGGTCTGCCTTTGTTCTTTATTCTCTTATTCTTCGTTTGGAAAAGTAACTTGGCGTAAAAGGGGTACTGTAAGGTGTATTGCACGATCCGCTCTGCTAACGCGCCCAGGTATAGTCCACCACCGAAGCTGACTTGGTCAGCGGGTGTGGTGTGGCATCCCTCTCTGCCCTGTGACGTTCGGGAGTGTCGTGAGGTGTATCGCTGGATGTCCGGCTAACGCACCTGCGTGTCCTCCTATGCGTGTACAGCAAGCACTGACACACATTATCTGCTGTCGAAGTCGGTGGGAATAGCGTGGAGGCTCGCTGCTGTGTCCACAAACCACCGTAGCAACAGTTAGCTGCCGTTGCTACAAACATAAGGCACAACGTGCGACGGCACTTCCTGGTTTGCGCGGTACGTCCGTATGGCAAGCCGGGAGGGACCTCCGTGCAGGGGCTGCAATGCGCAAATGCCTGCAGAGGATGGCCATGATTATTGTGTGATTTGTTTAGGCAGTGATCATGCACTCATGGCAAGGGATGACCCATCCTCATGTATAAGCTGTTTTTGCTTGTCAGCGAGGTTAAGGGAGGCCTGCTGCCATGTGTTTAGGACACAGCCACCCACACCTGCTTATGGACTGCAGTCGGCTAAGCGTCCTAGGACTGCGGCTCCAGCAGTGCAGAGTGCAGCTGGCAAAGGTGCCCCTTCACCCTCCAATACTGTGATTAAATCAATCAGGCATGAGCGATTTGTGTCACATGGGCTGCAGGCGTCAACTAGCAAGCCTCCCACCCCTGGACCCTCCACCATGATATCAGTTGGGGCTGATAGGGGCTGCCAATCTGACTCAGAGTCAGATAGGGAGATTGATATTATTAACCTGGAGCCCTCAGACGATGATGTGTTCCCCTCGGAGCAAGGGGAGACAGTCATAGAAGAACGTGAGCAGCAGCCCCCTCTCTTTCAGGAGATTGTGAGTAGTGCAGCTGCTGCGTTGAATATTGAATTGCCATCTGATCAGGGGCCTGCCCCCTCCTGTTTTGATGATGAAGCGGGGGGAGGCGGTCCACACGCTTCCTGGTGCCCCTCCTCTCAGACTTTGAGGACGTGCTCCGGAAGCAGTTCAGACACCATCAGGTCGCTGGTCAGGGCTCTGTAGACGCCTAGCGGCGGTTCATGATAGGGAGAAGATAGGCTGTGGGCCGTTACCTCCGGTGGACCAGGTTTTGGCAGCCTTGGTGTCTCCATCTCAGTCAGTTCTTGGGATGCCTTGCTCACCAAAATGCACAGTGCTATGGCGGTCCAGACCCAGCTGGCCAATACAGGGGCCATATTATCCCTGTACCAACGCCATCTGACTCAGCAGCTGAAGGAGGGGTGCAGTGATGACCTGCTGATGGAGCTGCAGCAGGTCTCCTCACTTCTCTCTAAGCTAAGCCGCCTCTGCCTGCTGGAGCAGGCAGAGGCGGCCTCAGCCACAGCAGCCTGAGCCTCCTCAGTCTAACTGGAGTCAGGGGGATCTGAGGGGCCGGCTGGATGCATCCAGGTGGGGCAAGTCTAAGAGAGGGAGACGAGGCAGTGGTGGCCACGGGCCCTCACCTCAGTCCTGACGCAACGCCATCCCAAGTCGGACCCAGTCCCCAGGGGGTTCGTGCGGCATGGGAAGCTCTGAGGGCAGACCCCAGGATTGTTTCTACAATGACCCAGTTGTACCACTTACAGTTTACACGCACCCCTCCTGTGTCTCGGTTGGCTGCATTCTCGATCATCGCAGACCTGCAGCACAGAGAGGTTCTGCATTCAGAGATCTCCACTCTCCTTGAGAAGAGGGCTATCAGGGAGGTGGGGAGGGAGAACCAGTGGGCGGGGTTTTATTCCCGTTATTTCCTTGTCCCGGAACGGGATGGTACCCTCCAGCCGGGGAGATGCCGAAGGGGAGGACACAGAGCCTTCGGGTTCTGTGTTCTCCCCTTCAGCGTCTTTCTGACGCTGACACAGGGGAGGAAGGAATCCCCCAGGATCTGCCTCTCTCATTTTCAACTGGGAGCCAAGGTTACCTGGAAGCTTTGTCTTCGCCCTCTTCTGCACATGCGCCCAGTACAGAGGTCTCTCTTTTTCTGGGGGCTATGCCCACAGAGGCACCTACAAGCCACAGTGTGGGTCACCAGAGGGCTGTGTGTGGCCCTAAAATGGTGGAAGACCCCGGCCAACATCTCAAGGGGGAGTTTGCTGGGTCCAGCGCTGCGTTGCCAGGTGATCTCTTCGGATGCGTCCCCGGCAGGATGGGGCACGGTCCCCGAGGGCGAGGGCTCCAGCGGGAGCTGGAGTGGTGCCTGGATGGACCAACACATCGATGTCCTGGAGCTGAGGGCCATTTACTTGGCACTTCGGCACTGCACCGAGCCTGCAGGGCCATCACGTGCGTATGAGACCGGACAGCAAGGTGGTGGTGGCTTATGTCAACAGGCAGGGGGGCTTGGGCTCCCCACGCCTTCGCAGGGGGACACACAGGCTGTGGTCATGGGCAGGCACACAATTCCTGTCGCTCAGAGCCATGCATGTGCACCTGTTCTCCAGGGGTGGCCCGACCCCAGGGGAACGGCGACTGCACCTGGAGGTGGTTGAGGAACACTGATGTCGTTTCGGCAGGGCAGTGGCCGTTCTGTTCGCATCCAGGAACAAAGCGCACTGCCCGCTGTTCTTTCCATGGGGAGAGACGACCCCCTGCTGGGCGTCGTTGCCCTGGCGCACCAATGGCCTCCGGGGCTGCTGTATGCCTTTTCCCCATTCAGTCTCCTTCCAACCCTGCTGCCGAGGGTCCAGGTGGAGGAGGTGAGGCTGACCTTGGTACCCTTAGGGGTATGGTGGCAGCAATCAAGGCCGCTCGTGTTGGGGGTAACAGGTTGGCCGATGGTGACTGCAGCCTCATCTCACAGTTTCTGAAAGGTGCTGTGAGGCTTGCTCCATGCAGCAGAAGGTTGGCTGTCCCAACATGGGACCTCGACCTGGTGCTGGCTGCCTTACAACGGGAACCCTTCGAGCCCCTGGTGTCAGCGGACATGAAGTGGTTGTCACTCAAGGCTGTGTTCCTCATACCGATTTTCACTATGCCCCTGTGCCGATGAGCCAGGGAGATGTCTTATTATTTTCTTGTCAGTTGGCCTAGCAGAGGGCAGGCCATCTGAGCGGCCTCCATACATGTACACCTGACCCTTGCGTCTTGCGGGGTCGGTCATGCTTG
>NC_065524.1:1676388-1678215 GCF_006386435.1 Epinephelus moara
GACTATCTCTCCAGGGCAAGGCCGCTCGGAAACCGTTCCAATCAATGTTAATCAGTGATTACATGCGCACCTGGGGCTTTTAAGCCCGCGCATGGGCCATGTAGTGGTGTGTCTTAAAGAAATATCCACGTCAACTGTCCCAGTGGGATCAGTCCCCGTACATATGGAATATGTAACTGTGTGGAGAGATAGTCTCTTCACTCAGAGAACCAAGGTTACAACGTAACCGAACGTTTCAGGCAGGTCAGGAGCTGTGTGTCTGTGGGGAGACAGAACTCCCTTTAGCCTGGACTTATAGAGGCAGAAAAATGCTATATAACACACTAAAGAAGAGGGAAAACCCCTAAAAACATAATAGGTCATCTTTAACATCCTCAACACATTATGCATATTTTACATTTCTAAATGTATTACATTCTAGTATAGCACATTGCACATATTTTATTTTTATATTTTTGAACACTTAGTCTTATTTCTACTTCTATAATTCTCTATGCTTTATATAAGAGCGACTTTACAACCACAATTTCCCCCCCAGGGATCAATAAATTATTTCTGATTCTGATTATTTCTGAATCTTCAGCTCTGGTTAGTGGCGTACGTTCCCTTATGACTAGTGGAGCCTGCCACTAGCCATGATCCGCCGGCAACTACTTCCTTAAACGTCCTATCGGTGCTGATTAATCAGCCATTTGGTAAAACCGCCAGCCTCTTATAATTAATCTGATGAGTAGGGAAACTGGGCTTTCTTTATAAGCCAAATGAAACTTCACTGTAACAAGGTGAAGACAACTGAAACAAAAGATCATGAGGTATAGTTCTGTGTTAATGGACTGACAACAAACATGTTTGTCAAGTCTTATAATGCAACATGATAATGTCTGTCACTAGATGAAAGAAGGGTGAATGACTCGCAACACTGCAGGACTCTTTGCAGAAAAAAAAAATAATTTATTGCACTGTGACGTACGTTTCGAGCTGTGTGCTCTTCGTCAGACAAACAAATACTGTGAGAGGCCATCTTAAATATAGCTGATCACATGTTGCAATTACGGTCACATGACAAGCAGCTGCAGTGATTACATGACACAGATCTGATGTGTTGATTACCTTAAATGAAACGAGCAATACATCCAGACACACACAAAGGTGTCCACAGGTCAGAGAGTCTGGAGTCAAGTCTGAAATCACCTGAGTCATGTATAAACATATATAAGTGTAAAACATGTCATAACACCCATCCAAAAGCGAGCACAGTACATGATATATCCACACATCTGAGATGTGATTCAAAACATGGGCTAAAGCCAAAAATACAATATACAATAATAATCATAACAGTATACAAATATATATAAAGATCCAAATAGAGGGCATGCTCTAAAGATAACATAGCCCAAGCCATGTATCGGGCCAGAGAAGCCGTCATAAACAGTGGGTGTCATCTCAAGGTGCCTCTATAAAAAGGTGCATAAATCAAAATACCGGTAGCTACCAGAAGTCCAATCCACCAGGAAGAAACTCGTAGGAGCAAGTGGGGAGGGGATTTTTGAATGGGGACAGAGTCAAAGGAAGGAGCGAATGTCCATATCTTCATTTAAGCCCCTGGGAGAAACAGTGTCCAAAGTGTACATCCAAAAGAGTTCACGTTGCAAGAGGAGATTGTTTATGTTGCCACCCCTCCGTGGGAGCTGTACCTGTTCAATGCCTGTGTATCTCAGGGAGGCAACATTATGTTTCATGAGGTTGAAGTGTTTAGCAACAGGGCTTCTCTGATCCTGTGTTCTTATGTTGCTTCTATGTTCTGCAGTTCTATTCTTGAGGGGT
>NC_065524.1:1678849-1695957 GCF_006386435.1 Epinephelus moara
CAAATGGAAGAAGACAAGGAGGGGGCAGAGGAAGCACCACCAGAGGGGAGCCTTACTACACCCGCAGCAGGAACAGGATGTAAACATCTTAAACCTGTCAAGTAAGCCCATATCTAACGATTGTCTCTCAGCATTAAGTGAAGGACTTTCTTTTTGTCCCACCACGCATGCTAAAGACTTCAGTGTATTTATAGATCTGCAAAAATTCTTTCGCAGATTACGCTTTAAGGAGTTCTTTAAAGATCACTCTAACTCAGACTTTGTTCAATCCCAAGATCATGCTGTGGATGGAGCCATGACAATTGAGATTACAGACAATCCAGAACCCCCACCGACCACCTCTACCAGATCATTCACTCCTTTCAGAGGTAATTCCACATTCATCCCCCCTAAACACAGGAACTCATCTATAGATACATACTGCATACTAGTAGAGAGAGTGCAGATAAAGGCGGGGCTCTTGTCATTCTTGACAAAGGGGCATATGAACAGGAAATCAGGAGACAACTTAATGATACTGCCTTCTGCCGCAAACTGGATAAAAACCCTGTAGCCGAAATCAAAACCAGGGTACACTCCTGTCTTCAAGACCTCCTCTAGAGAGAAGAAATCACCAGAAAAGAGTATGATTTCATGATTGTGAACTCTCCTGTCACCCCTGTCTTCTACACCCTGCCCAAAATCCACAAGGCATACGGTGTGACCCCTCCTGGCCGTCCCATAGTTGCTGCAATCGGCTCTCTAACAGAAAAAGTTTCTGCTTTTGTCGACTATTTTCTACAGCCCTGTGTCACATCACTGCCCTCATACACCAAAGACTCCATTGATTTCATTAAAACTCTGCAAGCACAACCTACACAAGACAATAATTTTATGGTTACTATGGACATTGAGTCACTCTACACAAGTGTACCCAAACAAGAAGGCTTAAGAGCAGCTGAACACTTTCTCCACCAGCAGGACTCTGATAATTTCAATACACCTAGTCTAGTCTGTCTACTTGAACTCATGGAGACTGTGTTGACAAACAACTACTTCATGTTTGGAAATGATTTTTATTTACAGGTGTCTGGAGTCAGCATGGGCTCCAAAATGTCCCCCAGCTTTGCCTCTCTGTTTGTTGGACTGTTGGAGCAGGAGGTCATACTGAATCCGGCGGTGAACCCTTTCCTGCCACACATCTCTGCTTACAAGAGGTACATTGATGATATCTGGTTTATATGGAACTCCACAGAAGAGTCACTTAAAGAATTTCATCACTTCATGAATATACAGCACACTCATTTGAAATTCACCATGAGCTCGGACAGACTTAAAATGAACTTTCTGGATGTATTAGTACTCAACAACAATGGCCAGCTAAGCACTACACTATACAGAAAACCTACGGATACAAATTCATTACTTAATGGACACTCATACCATCCAACTTCTTTGAAAAAAGGTCTTCCGGTTTCACAGTTCAGCCGCATACGTCGCTTATGCAGCTCCGACACTGACTTAGAACACAGATTCAGACTAAGGGGTTACAAGGAAGAATGGATCCCACACGCATCACAGAAGTTTTCGGATTCCACACAGTCAGAACTTTTGAACCGCACCAGAACCAAAGGTACTAATAATAACATTATTTGTGCCATACCTTATTCTCCTCTCTCCAGGGACATGTCGGAAGCCATAAAAAAACATTGGCACATCTTGGTCACGGACCCTGCACTCCATGGACAATTCAATCAGCCTCCAAGAATCGTCTTTAGAAGACCCTCTAACATCAGAAACATGCTGGTGAGAGCAGACTGTCCCCCTGACCCCCCGCCCACTCCTTCCACATTCCTGGGAACACCCGAACCTGGCAATTACAAATGTGGTAACTGCACACAGTGCAATTTCACCTGCAAAACACACACATTCTCCATACAGGAAAATCTTATTCCATTAAAGGCATCATCTCATGCAAAACTAACAATGTGATATATCTACTCAAATGCCCCTGTGGACTAGCTTATTTTTGGGAAAACCTCACAACCCCTCAAGAATAGAACTGCAGAACATAGAAGCAACATAAGAACACAGGATCAG
Source organism: Epinephelus moara (assembly GCF_006386435.1). NCBI lineage: Eukaryota > Metazoa > Chordata > Actinopteri > Perciformes > Serranidae > Epinephelus > Epinephelus moara. The sequence goes on from NC_065524.1 coordinate 1,680,929, forward strand.
AGAAGCCCTGTTGCTAAACACTTCAACCTCATGAAACATAATGTTGCCTCCCTGAGATACACAGGCATTGAACAGGTACAGCTCCCACGGAGGGGTGGCAACATAAACAATCTCCTCTTGCAACGTGAACTCTTTTGGATGTACACTTTGGACACTGTTTCTCCCAGGGGCTTAAATGAAGATATGGACATTCGCTCCTTCCTTTGACTCTGTCCCCATTCAAAAATCCCCTCCCCACTTGCTCCTACGAGTTACTTCCTGGTGGATTGGACTTCTGGTAGCTACCGGTATTTTGATTTATGCACCTTTTTATAGAGGCACCTTGAGATGACACCCACCGTTTATGACGGCTTCTCTGGCCCGATACATGGCTTGGGCTATGTTATCTTTAGAGCATGCCCTCTATTTGGATCTTTATATATATTTGTATACTGTTATGATTATTATTGTATATTGTATTTTTGGCTTGAGCCCATGTTTTGAATCACATCTCAGATGTGTGGATATATCATGTACTGTGCTCGCTTTCGGATGGGTGTTATGACATGTTTTACACTTATATATGTTTATTCATGACTCAGGTGACTTCAGACTTGACTCCAGACTCTCTGACCTGTGGACACCTTTGTGTGTGTCTGGATGTATTGCTCGTTTCATTTAAGGTAATCAATACATCAGATCTGTGTCATGTAATCACTGCAGCTGCTTGTCATGTGACTGTAATTGCAACATGTGATCAGCTATATTTAAGATGGCCTCTCACAGTATTTGTTTGTGTGACGAAGAGCACACAGCTCGAAACGCATGTCACGGTGCAATAAATTATATTTTTTTTCTGCAAAGAGTGTTGCGAGTCATTCACCCTTCTTTCATCTACGACTATCGACTCAGCACCTGCCCTCCCACAGTGAGATGTGCGTTCCTTTGGTTTGATTTTTTAATGTCTGTCACTAGACCCTCTCTTCCAGGTAATACTGCAGGTTTTCCATTTAGCCAAGCTGAAATAACCATGATAACATTTCTATGACATCATAAGGGTTGTTTGCTCCTAAACGTAAATATTGCTGAGGACTAAATGGTTGGCAGGTTTGCCACCAAGAAGTTTCAAAAAGGGACCATCATATGTGCAGAGTTCGTTTACTGTTTAGATTATTTGTTCTGTGGAGGGTTGTTAAATGCACACATGTGTGCTCAGCTGAGAGCTGGTATCCTACCCCTTGCCATTGAAGTGGGGTGATTCACTGCGGTACCTGAAGACAATAGGATATGTAATGTCTGTGATCTAAAAGAGGTTGAAAATGAATTTCACTTCATGTTTTATTGTTCACAGTATGAGGACTTAAGGGTTCTCTTGTTTGATGAAATGCAAAAACAAAAAACTGATTTATTTTTGGCGAATGATGGTCAGAAGTTGGAGTGGTTATTTAAGTCTGAGGTTTTTAAGACTGCTAATTTAATTTTCAAAGCCTGGAATAGAAGGCAATACTTGCTCTTTAAGTGAGACATATCAATGGATTAGAATAGGGTTCACTGTCCTAATCATGAGGACTGTTGTGTTTACGTTGTACTATTGTACATCTGTATTATTATACATCTGTTTTGTATCTTGGTTGTTTCCAAATTGTATGTTTGATCATTGTTTCTGTTTTTGAGATAAAGTGTCTTATAAGCCCATAAGGGCTGGGCTTCTTTGAAGCATGACACTTAAATAAAGAAATCAAATCAAATAAATGTAGGCCTACTACACTAAATCAGCAGACAGAACAGGGACAACATTGGTGAGTCAAAAAATAATTTGTCTTTAAGAACTTGCATTTTGGTCATGAAGTAGTTCGTCGGAATGTTAGATTAGTGTGATGTTTGACACCATGTTTACTGCATCTTGGAACCTGTCTGTGTCACTGCCTGCGCTGTTGTAGACAGACTTTGTGTTGGAATATGTCTGGTATAGTGCTGTAGACCACTGTGTCTATTATGTTTATGTTAGTGTGCGTAAGAAAGACTACCCGATCTCACAGAAATACATGAAACGACCACGACCTCTTAACACCGCATTCCGTGGTGGCGGCACGTAATGGATTAAAATTACGTGCCGGTGTCGCTACCGGTACCACGGAAACAATGCCAGTGTAAAGTCAATTAGGATCCTTTGTTGTGGTGGACACACCATGACAAAGATTCAACAACGTCACACAATGGGCGGTGGTTAATGTTTTTTTCTAGTTTAGAAAACTTTATTTTATCACTATTTTTATCGTCATTTGACTGAATTTATTATAGTGCATTAGTTATGATTGTTTGTCCTCTAAAAACATTGAATTGTGTGTGATATAAATGACATTTTGATGTAATGAGGTAGTTCCATTATAGTTATTAGAGGATAAATTGTTCCCCTTACGTTATTAAAATGGCAAATATATTCCTCTTTTATAATTTCCCCTCAATAATAATAATAATAATAATAATAATGATAATAACATAATAGTTTGGCTGTACTAGATATTTGATATATTCAGTAGATTTACTTTTTACGACCCTATTTGACAACTCTACAACCGGAAAAACTACCATCCCAAAAATGCCATTTTGAGAGTACTAGATAAAATATCTGAAATTAAACAACATCCTTACTTTTTCTTAGTAATATTTTTACTTTTTCTTAACATAGCTCATCTAGATACAGTGTAATTACTAGTTTGGCTGTACTAGATATTTGATATGTTTATTAGATATACCTTTTTACGACCCTATTTTACAACTCTACAAGCCAGAAGAACTACCATACCAAAAATGCCATTTCTAGAGTACTAGCTAAAATATCTGAAATCAAACAACATCCTTACTTTTTTTACTTACTTAACATAGTTCATCAAGGTGCAGTGCAATTACTAGTTTGGCTTTACTAGATATTTGATATATTCAGTAGATATATCTTTTTACGACCCTATTTAGAACCCTACTTTGCAAATCAGAAGAACTACAACTGTGTTGCTGATATGTATCACGCTGCATGGCGCGGTCCTAGGGAATTGTTTTTAAAAAAAAATAGTGTTTTTCCTAGATTTGGAAGTTGTAGGCTAAATACTGAATTGAGAGTACACTGTGGACTTTAAGGAGATGGTAAACACATTTGTGTAATCAGATTTTAAATATCTAATTTTTAAATCGGTGAAAATTAATTTTAACCATATTTTACCCATATCTGACAGCACCCCCAGTTGTTGACTACACTCACATGATAGTTGAGGTCAAGAGCTCTCTATAACAGTTGGTCCCATGTCTGTACCCCCTTTCCTTGCTGAGTTACAAGCCTTCAAACATGCACCGAGGTCAAGGTTCAAAGGTCAGTATTTTAAAGCAGGAGCCATGTAGAATCTTCATACTGATATAATGTTACTCTCCAGGAGACCTTTCCAATGATGTATTTGGTTTAGCTCTAAGACAAAGTTTAGATTTTTTTCATTTTTTTGACACAAGCCATGCCAGGCCTTTGTTTTGATTGTTTTTTCTTTTTTACTTCAAATAGAACTAAAATGAGTCATCCTCAGAGAAATCAATACTACTGACAATCTAGAACATTACTACAGGCTTGGAGGAAGGTCTAAAGGGCCTGGGTTACGGTTAGGGCTGATAAGACTCACCCGTTCTCATTCACGCATAGGTTACTATTTAAACAACCCTGGAGATTTTTTGTATCTTTATGATTCTTGGTTTTGGGATTTTATGTCAGCATGACATACATTCAATCAGAATCTGTTTTATTAGCCAATGTAAGCATACAAAGATTGTGTCTTGGTGTTTGCTCCCCAAAACACGCAAGACAGAAGAATAAAAATAGAAAAAAGTAAACCAATAATAACAATAATGAAATAAGCAAAAATTATATTAAAATAATATTGAAATTTTAAAATCTATTTACAGAGCCTAATAGTCAGGAAATGGTATAATGTGAAATGAAATATTGACTGTACAAAGGAAATATGGAGAAAGAAATGAAGTGTATGAAATCTATGACGTGACAAGAGCAACAATGTGCATAAATAATTAAATTACATAACAGTTGAAGTTGAATGCAATGCACACACACACACACACACACACACACACACACACACACACACACACACACACTTTTCTTAACAGAGATAGTGGCGTTTGGATTCGGGTTGCGGCAGACCGGCGGCAATCTGAAATGGAATGAAGCCCACAGACGGCAGACAATACAAAACAGTAGTCAACCCCGCCACATACGCCCAAAGCACAATACTCTGCCCTATGCTATCAAAAGCTGGCAAAATACATTTATTTTATTTTATGGCCTTAACATTACCCGATCATATTGTTGAGTTATCAAGGACACTTTCGTGTTTTTGTGTGTAGAAATAATAAAGATATCATTGAGGAAAACAACAATGACGTGACGTTTTTGAACCAGGGAATTCGTGTGTAAACCACGACAAAGGATCCTAATTGACTTTACATTGGCATTGTTTCCGTGGTACCGGCACGTAATTTTAACCCATTACGTGACGCCACCACGGAATGCGGTGTAAAGAACAATTTTTTTTTGCAGCTGGTCTATTTTTCCCCGTTTGCTCAGAGCTATGCAGCCCTCCAATAGGTACAAACTACATGCAACTGTGTAAAAATGAGCACAATGTATTCAGAAATGAAAACAAACAAACAAACAAACAAACAAACAAACAAACAAACAAAAAAACAGTTCCTCATTGTACCAGAGGCTATACGAAGCAGAGGAACCCTGTGTATATTTCTATGTTTCACATTAAAATTAATCAATCAAATTAGTGCATGCTGTTGTTAAACTGACTCAGTTTATTAATTCACTACCAGTTAATATAGTCTGTATGCTTCCGAACCCTCCATAACCAACTCCACAATTACTTGACAAAACCCAATAAACACATGGTAAAGCTGGCAGCAACCGTTTAACAGAGATGTTTATTCATGTGTTATGTTGACTGAAAGAGCTCATAAAACTTGTGGGGCGTAGCAAACTCACCGCTGACACATAGTGGGAGAAATAAATGACACTGATACTTTGCGCTCTATTGACATAAATAAGGAGGCACTTAGATAAAGCTCCACCTTTGTTCAAAGTAAAATAAAAAAGAATAGTGTAAAATTAAAAAATCAAAAAAATTAAAAATCAAGAAAATTTCTCTGGCATCTCTGGCATTTTTTTGCTGTATTGAAAATGTACCGACTGTGAATGAACAGAACTGTGAATTTTGTGAACTGTTACATCCCCAATGTACATCTACAAATTTGAGGCAACTTACAGTGGCTATGGTGATCCTTCTGACTTACCAACTGTTGTAAAGACAGTGCAACAGAAGAACATGGAGCCAAAAAAATCCCATCTGTCAGGTCTCTGGAACCATATGGACTTGAAGGCATGCATCTTAGTCTCCACTTGCTGCACCATGTGTTGGTGTGTGGAGGCGTTATCTGAACATGAAGACGAAATATTTAGATATTTAATACTAATATTTGAATATGATTAATTGGTTAACATTCTGTGACAAGGATTTGAGCATGGCAGGGTCCAAATTCATTTATCAGCATTGGAAAGAAAATTTAACAAACAGATTTAATCGGCGAATGTAAAAAGTCCAGAAGTATTGTTATGAATTAGTTTTAAAAGTTGAGTTGCACGGTAATATCAGTTGGCAGACCACCAAAACAGATATTTGTGGCCACTTACTGGTGAGGTTTTGGATGGTGCTGACAATCTGACCCAGGAACTCATGGTATTCCTGGTTTGTAGTCAGTGCATTCTTCCCTTCAATATGCTCGAACATGAGCGCACCCAGCGCAGCGTATGCAACCAGAGACAGAGACAGCAAAAGGTGAGGAAAGAGCCTCCAGAAACGTGCTGCACATTTTCTGGACTCAGCCTTAGCACTTATTCCTTTCTTCATGGTCATTGACATCTTTTTTCTTCTTGTTTTGTCCTCTTCCTCCTCTGCCTCTTCCTCCACAGTCCTACAGTCCGTGTGGAGAGCGACTGCGTGTCCGTCAGCTTGGCTTACGCTCCAGCAATGTGCCTGAGGGCTGCTGTAGTCAGGGAGTAAACACTCCACATCATCCATAAATGCATTACAAACTCTGCAGGGAGGACTCCAGGGAGTCCGTTATTGACTTCATGGTCTATTACTACCCTCTCTGACTGCCTAGGGCTCCAGGAGAGTCTGACAGATGCTCTGACAAACATTAGACCACCACCACTATTAGACCAAGATTATTGTGATTAAGTTTTATCCCAGCAATCAAAGTAGAGGATGTTTTTGTAATACTCACTTGCTGATACTGATGTAGCAGTTATTCTTTTATTGTTATAAATTCCATACAATTCCAGATTTGTATATATTTATTCTTTATCTTTAATGGATATTGGGGGCGGCAGTAGCTCAGTCCATAGGGACTTGGGTTGGGAACTGAAGGGTCGCCTGCTCAAGTCCCTGTCCGGACCAAAATATGGAGTGTGGACTGGTACCTGGAGAGGTGCACGTCCTGGGCACTGCCAAGGTGCCCTTGAGCAAGGCACCAAACCCCCCAACTGCTCGGAGTGCCTGACATGGGCAGCCCCACTCTGACATCCCTCCACTTAGTGCATGTATAGGTCCTGTTTGTGCATGTGTTCGGACCTGTGTGTGTTCGTACCTGTGTGTAATCGACAACAGTGAAAAAATTTAATGAATGAATAAAGTATATAAAATTTAAAAAAATAAATAAATTTGAGGGTGCCCTAATGCTTATTTCAATTAAACCATCTGATATTTAAAGGGGAAATGTGTCATTGGTGCAACTGCTAACCCCGAGCCATCCATGACACAATGTTTCAATGTTAATTCTTTACAAATGCCCCCAATTGTCAAAATGACATAAAAACTTTATGTTCACTTAACACAAAACTTCCTCCCCTGTGAGCTTGACATAATTTTTTTATGTTAAGTCAAGGTTAAGTTAAGTTTTGAGTTATTTGACTAAAATCTATGAAGCCGTTTTCACCTACTTAGTTCAAGGCCAATAAACAACACTATTATTGTACACTTAATATACATGAGAATATATACAGTCAGGGTGCAATAACCCCATTCACCCTGACTGTATATATTCTGTTTGTGTAAATAATCTTGTTCAGTTTACAATATATATATGTATATATATATATTTATTTACGTTTATGTTTGTTAATAATTCCTGTTTATTTAACTATATATTTGTAAATACTATTGTTTAAATTTCTTATATTTTCACGTATCTTTCCTCTCTTGCAAGGAGCACCTGTAACATAAATAATTTCCCCTCGGGGATCAATAAAGTATTTCTGATTCTGATTCTGATTCTGATGAGATGTGTTGGGGCTAAATGGGTGGAGTTTCCCAGCATGCTGTGAGACAATGTGTTTCAGGCCATAAGTTGAAGAAAACAGATTACTCATGTTACCCAAGACTCAGTGATTAATGTTTATGTATTTCAAAATGATTCTAATAGGTTACAGTGTTGTGGTAAGAGAGTAAAGTCTTATACAGAGTCAGTGACCTCCCGCCTGTGTGGATATTAGAGTGTCTAATATTAAGTTGTGCTGAGGTGAAATAAAGAGCACATCCTGGTTCGGAATTCATCTTCTTGCCTTTTTCTAGCAATCAACCCAGATAGCACACATACATCTGGCCGACGTCGGCCTGAGGACGACACATCGGCCCTGAATTTATAACGTCTGACAAGTGTCAATCTTTAAATTTAATACTCTTTTGTCCCAGCTCATCAAACGTCTCTGTTACGTCAGCTTTGGGTCGGCCCAGTGCCGTAGAATGTCTGCCCACATACGGAAGGCGCCACAGAGGCGGAATTTCATCTCCGCGGTGTTTGTTTGGAACTGAGCTCGCAGGACACAGCATCTCATCACAGTTGGTTTCAGGTAAGCTAATTGGAATAAACTGACAGAAAATAGCTATGTTGTTTCTTCTGTGACCATTAAAAGAGGTTCCTGGTGAGTGGCGAGGCACGACTGGGTGTATATATAGCACATGTCCCCACCAGCTAACGTTATCTTTCGTTAGCTGATAGCTAGTTTAGCGGTTTAGCTCATGTTAGCTAACAGTCTACAACTGTGGTGTTTTCATTTTATTTTCCCTAGCTGACATTATCTGCTCATCTGGTTATCGTGAGCACTCCTTTTTGGGTTAAAGTGGAAGTGCCCGGAGCTGCCACCCGTGGTCCCGCGCCCCCCCGGCCTGACCTCCGGGGCCCTGGACGTGTGCTCAAGTGTCTGGGAGAGGAGCGCGGAGGTAAGGTGGGGCGGGCCGACACTGTGTATCCCAGAACGGGTGCTCAAGTGTCGGTGAGACCAGCGGAGAGGAGCGCGGAGGTGAAATAGTGAAGTTTAAGGATGCCTTCGGTATGTTGTTAATGTGATTTTATGGGCAATTTATCAGTCGAGGTCTCCTCCTCTGCAAAGCAAACTGACCCGGTGGCTACAGGTAATAGCGCAGTTTTGAAACGACTGTTTGTTTTTTTTTAGCTGAAATGCTAAAAAAAAAAAATACAGTGGTGAAGTTGGGATTTGTTTTTTGAAGTTACGTGCTCATCGTCTTTTCTGTCTCTTGCAGGCTGCCAGGAGAAGCGGACTGGTCATCAGATATTGTTTGTGGAAATTTGAAAATAAAGTTTGTCAAATTGACTTTTGTCTCTTCATTGTGCACACTTACACACAAAATAGGGTAACAGTCAGCTATTTTTGAATGTTAGCACTGATTTCTCGCATTGAATAGTGAAATATTTGTAGTTTGAAAGGTCCGACCTAAATGAATAAAGGTCGTAGTTAACAAAGCATATGAATATTAATGAAGGAGCGTCCACTGAGCGCAGCTTCTTTTATTGATCGTTTGAACATCGCGTGGTGGTCATTTTCGATTAAAGGCCGACGTCTCAGCAACGTCTTGGCAATGAGCAAACGCTCTCCCTGCTACGTCTTAACGATCCAAACTTGATACATCGGGCCGACGTCGGACAGATGTATGTGTGCTATCTGGGAACAAACGTAAGCTCACCACAATATCTTTTTATAATTCAATGAAATTTAAAAAAAAAAAAAATGTCGCAAAATGTGTACTCAGTGTTTTTATACTCATATGACAGAATTAGAGGCTCAAGCAACAGAAAAAGTTATGTTAAACTGACATAAAATTCCTCAGACAAAGGTCATGTGACACATTTATTTTGTGTCTGGTGTACTTAAAACTTTTATGTTGCTGTATTTTACTAAAGTAAAAGTTTTGAATGCAAGCTGTTTCCAAAAAAATTTCAAGTTGAGTGAGTGCACTCATACTGTAGAAGTCTGACAAGGGGCTCCAACTACTCTGACACTGCTTTGTAAGAGGTCACAGCCACAAAGGGTAAAGGACCACTGTTTATATCTTTGACAATATATTTCATAAACTGATTAGTGTCTTTTTCATGTAAAATCTTAACCTGAAAAGTAACTAAAGCCGCTGTTGAAGTGGACTAAATGAAAATGGAGTAAAAAGTACAGTATTTTCTTCTAAAATTTAGAAGAAATATAAAGTGGCATATATTGGAAATACTCAGTTAAATTACAACCTGAAAATTGTCCTTAAGTACAGCATTTGAGTAAATGTACTGAAAGCCTTAAATTAGCTTGATTCACTTTTCTTTTAGAATACCCTCTCACTGCAGCTACGCCCCTTTAATCTCTGAAAACAAATGGTGTTGGTCATTGAGCAGCAAGGGCAACAGGTGCTGAATGATTTCTATATTTAGTGAACCATGTGAGGGCCAATTGTGAGTCAGAGAACCACTGGGACCTCTTTCTCTAAATACTTCAAGACTATTAATCACGGTGGGGCATTCTGTTTGAGATGTCACTATTTTAAACTTGCAACTGACTATAGGTTAAGCTACCCAGTTCTCTGTGAAGTGAATCACACTTAGATTCAGATTCAGATTCAGATTCAGAATACTTTATTAATCCCCGGGGGGAAATTGTTTTTGTTCCAATGCTCCGTGCAAAGTAGAAATAGAAATACAGCATGAATGGAAACAAGAGATAAAGATGAAGATATAAATAAATACTAAATAGACAATGAAATAAGTAAAATAAATATTAAAGTAGACATAGACAATGAAATAAGTAAAATAAATATTAAAGTAGACATTAAAATAAAATAAAAATAAAATAAATATTAAAGTAGACATTAGAATAAAATAGAATATTAAAGTAGACATTAACATAAATAAAATATTACAGTAGACAATAAAGTAAAATAAATAATAAAAACAGTAAAGTAGACAATCTGAAATATATACAATATACAATGAAATGGTTGTAGCATTATAAATGAAATAAGAATGAGTAATTATATTGTGTGATTTGTTTTATAAATAGCCAAATGAGTCCGATCATCAGAGGGAGGAGTTGTACAGTTTAATGGCCACAGGTAAGAATGACTTCCTGTGGCGCTCAGTGGTGCATTTAGGAGCAATCAGTCTCTGGCTGAAGGTGCTCCTCAGTTCGACCAGAGCGTTGTGGAGAGGGTGAGAGCCATGCTGAAGTATCGCCCGCACCTTTGACAGCATCCTCCTGTCTGACACTGCTGTCAAAGGGTCCAGCTCCACCCCCACAACGTCACTGGCCTTTCTGATCAGCTTGTTGAGTCTGTTGGCATCGGCTACTCTCAGTCTGCTGCCCCAGCACACCACAGCAAACAGAATAGCACTGGCCACCACAGACTCATAAAACATCCTCAGCATAGTCCGGCAGATGTTAAAGGAGCGGAGCCTCCTCAGAAAATAGAGGCGGCTCTGTCCCTTCTTGTAAAGGACTTCAGTGTTCTTAGTCCAGTCCAGTTTATTGTCTATGAACACACCCAGGTACTTGTAGTGTTCTACAATGTCCACGTTATGCCCCAGGATGGAAACTGGGGTCACTGGTGTCCTCGTTCTCCTCAGATCCACCACCAGCTCTTTTGTCTTTGTTGTGTTGAGCTGCAGGTGGTTCAGCTCACACCATGAGACAAAGTTATTCACCACAGCCCTGTATTCAGCCTCCTCACCCTTGCTGATACATCCAACTATAGCAGAGTCATCAGAAAACTTCTGAAGATGACAAGACTCTGTCTGGTAGCTGAAGTCCGTGGTGTAAAGGGTGAAGAGGAAAGGAGAGAGGACAGTACCTTGTGGAGCCCCGGTATTGCTGACCACTGTGTCTGACACACAGTGCCGCAAGCGCACGTACTGTGGTCGGCCAGTGAGGTAATCCACAATCCAGGACACAAGGGGGGGATTCACCAGCATCGCCGTCAGCTTGTCACCCAGTAGAGCAGGCCTGATGGTATTGAAAGCACTGGAGAAGTCAAAGAACGTGACCCTCACAGTGCTCCCCGGCTTGTCCAGGTGGGCGTAGATGCGGTTCAGCAGGTAAATGAGGGCATCCTCAACTCCAATCCGGGGCTGGTAGGCGAACTGGAGGGGATCCAGGTGCGGCCTGACCATAGGCCTGAGCTGCTCCAGGACAAGTCTCTCCAGGGTCTTCATGATATGTGACGTCAGTGCCACCGGTCGGTAGTCCGAGAGACCGCTGGGTTGCGGCATCTTTGGCACTGGAACGAGGCAGGACGTCTTCCATATCACAGGGACCCTCTGGAGGCTCAGGCTCATTTTGAAGACACGATGAAGCACTCCACAGAGCTGTTCGGCGCAGGCTCTGAGAACCCGTGGGCTGACACCATCAGGGCCTGCAGCCTTACCGGCGGGGAGTTTGCTCAGCTGTCTCCTAACATGTAGAGGTGTAAAGAGTGCAGGTTGAGGAGGGGGAGAGTTGGAGTCCAAAGTGAGAGGAGGGCAGGTAGCATGGGAGCCAGAGGAGGTGTGAGGAGTGGGGGATGGGTGTGAGGGGCTCACCAAGTTGGATGAGGTGCTATCAGGAGGAGGAGGGGGGGTCAGAAGTGGTGGTGGCTGGAGACAGTCAGCAGGAGAGCCAACAGGGGCCAGGGCAGCAGTGTCAAACCTATTGAAGAACAGATTTAACTCATTGGCCCTAGCCACACTACCATCAGCTCCACTGCTAGTTGGTCTGTAACCGGTGATGGTCCTCATACCACTCCAGACCTCGCTCATGTTATTCAGCTGGAGTTTCCTCTCCAGCTTCCTCCTGTAGCCGTCCTTAGCCTCATTGATCTTTGCACTCAGCTCCCTCTGAATGTCCCTCAGCTCCTCCCTGTTGCCACCTCTGAAAGCCCTCTTCTTCAGGTTGAGTATGGCTTTGATGTCCTTTGTTACCCAAGGCTTGTTATTTGGGTAACACCGCACAGTCCTTGCTGGGACAATGCCGTCCACACAGAAATTAATGTAGTCTGTAATGCACTCAGTAAGCCCATCAATGTCCTCTCCATGTGGCTCACAGAGTACATTCCAGTCAGTCACCTCAAAACAGCCCTGCAGTGCCTCATAGCAGTCCTCTGACCATGTCCTCACTGTCTTTGTGGTCACAGGCAGCCTCTTCACTAGAGGCACATAGCAGGGGGTGAGAAGCACCAAGTTGTGATCTGATCTACCCAGCGGGGGAAGGGACGTGGAGGTGTATGCGTCCTTTACATTAGCATACAGCAGGTCCAGGCTCTTCTCCTCTCTGGTTTTACAGGTCACATACTGGGTGAATTTCGGGAGTGTCTTTTTAATAGAGACATGAAAATTATTAAATATTTCACTGTAGGAGGTGAACTTCCACTGAACTTCAGTACCAAAGTGAATTTATCATTCGGGCTTGATTTTGTGGTCCGACACATCATTATGAGAGTAATGATGTGGTGGATGTTTTATAAAGGGTGAAGCTGACACTTTGTCAATGAGACACTGGCCCAAAGCATTAGAGGGTGTGATCAAACCGCAGCCACTGCAATAATAACAATCAATCAACAATCAGCAACATCACCTCTCTGATTTATTACAGGGCTGTTGTGGTAGATTATATAACTGCAGGTTTTGATCAATTAAGCATCAATTAAGGCCTGACGGAGACCAACATAGTTAAAGCAAGGTGCATGTCATAAATCAATCTGACAAGTTAAAATTTTCAGAGATTAAACATATCATAATCAGTCATTTCAACACATTCTCACTCTGACCTCGTCACATATTGACGTTTGGTCATAGACTCTCCATGTTGAGATATGACGTGCAGGGTACCCTAGGTGCTTTGGTTGATGACATTCTGGAATGTCATGTAAACTGCTGCCTGTTACATGCATTGTCTGTTTTCAAAATACACTTCTGTTTCGACAGCAAATGTACAGTTTACATACAGTCTCTTTCAAAATAAATGCACTGCGTAGGTACAACACTGGAAAGATTTTTAAATGCAAAGAAACATTTTAAATAAATCCCTGGTGAGATTTTATCTAGAGTTTGCAAGTTTGGTCTGGTGTCCTTATAGATTAAAGATATAGAAAAAATTGAGAATGTTCACAGGAGAGCTACTAAAGTGATTCCAGATCTGAAAAGGGATATCAAATGAGGAGAGGCCAAGAAAATTACATTTACCAGCTCTAGCATATAGGAGACACAGAGGTGACATGACTAAACTCTGTAAGCTTGTTCAAAGAATAGATTATATTTCTGCTGGGGAACTGCTTAAAATTACTTAATTTAACTTAAATTACCACCAAAAATTACGACTTAGGTGTTTTTCTGAAAAGAGAACAAAAACAACTTTTTCCACACTTCAGGCAATAAAAGCATGAGATGAGCTTCCAGAGGATGGGGTGTGGGCTCCTTCAGTCAGCTCTTATAATTACTGTTGTGATCACTTAACTTTTAATCTAGAATACACATTGAATACTTTGGTTTATGACTAATAACATGAAAATGTATGACATTCCCATCAGCCTCAGCTGTGCTTTGTGTTCCTTCTTTTGTAACCTATCTGCAGACAATTTGCACCCAAAACCTAATGCCAAAACCACAGGCAAAATCTACACAAAACATGTCTATAGCATCCCTTAACAACAGCTCCACATAAGACAGTCAAAGCTAAAGACAGAAGCCTCAACTTTCTGCCTCTAAAATAATGAATGCTGTATCTATTATGTATTTTCAACTGATTTAAACAGAGTCATACAAACAACAATCTGGTCTTTTTTAAAGGATTAAAATTCATCCCATGGTGTGCATTAACATCTACATTGTAGATACTGTTTACTAAAATTTATAGAAATCCATCGAATAGTTGTTGAGTTACGTAAAAAAAGGTCACCCCCATGGTGGCAAGAAAATTATTATCATTGTATAGATCTTCTGTTCTTCTTGTATAGGGAGATGTGTGTGAAGCATCAATGTTTTCACACTTATGGATGTAAACTGTAAGAGAAAAGTGACTGGTGCAAGGAGGCATCTATACATTGAAAAAAACAACAACAGTGGACTGCATTAAAGACAGTAGTCTGTAGTGTAAGGAATAGATGAACAGGTTAGAATGAGTAAGATTCTAATAAGATATTTAAGCAATATCATTTTGTCGATAGCGCCGTAGGCTCGCTGTGAACAACACTTGACTCTGTAGCTCCTCTTAAAAAGAAGTTAAAAAAGCAAAGAAAGTTCGCTCCTTGGTATAACTCTCAAACCCGTAAGTTTAAACAAATATCGCGAAAATTTGAAAGGAATTGGCGATTAACCAAACTGGAAGAATCTCGTTTAATCTGGACAGACAGTCTCAAAACGTATAAAAGGGGCCTCCGCAATGCCAGAGCAAACTATTACTCAGCATTAATAGAAGACAATAAGAACAACCCCAGGTTTCTTTTCAGACTGTAGCCAAGGCTGACTGAGAGTCAAAGCTCTATTGAGCCTTGTATTCCTTTAGCCCTTAGCAGTAATGATTTTATGAGCTTTTTTAATGACAAAATTCTAACTATTAGAGGCAAAATTCATGACCGCCTGTCCTTAGATAGTACAGGTACTATCTAAGGACAGGCGGTCATGAATTG
>NC_065524.1:1698013-1700297 GCF_006386435.1 Epinephelus moara
TACTGTTAATTTATTATGCTGATCTGTTCTGTACGACATCTATTGCACGTCTGTCCGTCCTGGAAGAGGGATCCCTCCTCAGTTGCTCTTCCTGAGGTTTCTACCGTTTTTTTCCCCCGGTCAAGGGTTTTTTTGGGGGAGTTTTTCCTTATCCGCTGCGAGGGTCATAAGGACAGAGGGATGTCGTATGCTGTAAAGCCCTGTGAGGCAAATTGTGATTTGTGATATTTGATCTACAATGTTGTAGAGTCACATCTCATAACGTAATATTTTAGTATTTTTTTATTTCAGTTTGTTCATTATTTTCATATTACTCATTATCCATTGTTATGCATTATTTGTAATGGAGCCGAAGGCTTGCTTTGATATTTAAAGTGCATGATAAAGTCTGTAGTCCACTTGTAGATCAGTTCACACTTAAATGTAATAATGACCATAACTGGTGTAAGGCAGACAAACTACAGCACAGGGCAGGTCCAGGGAATGCTGCCATCTCTCTATGAAACACATCATTTGCTACTCTTGTGTCTGCTCAGCATCAGTGGAATAAACATTTTGGCTGGCCTTGTGGTTAAAATAAACATCCCTCACAAAGTCATGGAGCTCTGGCCTCTACTCATCACATTAACAGTCACAAAGTCCAAAGCAACTAGTCAAAGAGGAATCACAGTGGTCACATCCCTGGCCCCATACACCATGTACCAGACAAACCTTTTAAAGGCAAACTAAGTCAGCTGTGTTTGTGTTACTGAGGCTTTTTTTAGATTAACTTGAGGGAAACCTCATTTAGGCCTGCTGGAAACCCATACCACATAACAGTCTCAGCATGACAACTGTGGATCATGCTGAGAGCCATGTGCTAGTGGTACAGTATGGGTGCAGGAGTGTTGGCTCTTAAGACATTAAGACACTAAGATAAAGTCTCTGATAAAAACTCATGAGGAACACTAAATGACTGAGGCATTTTTTAAAGCATGCAGACTGTAGCCTAGTGAAATTTTAGCTTGGAACCTACAGGCTAAAGGTGGATTGACAGTTTTATTTTAAGGGGTTAAAGGCTTAGCTACAGCAGGTATGGGCGTAGTCTCCATAACTAAGCCGTAACGTGTGCCTCATAAAAAATCTGACCTCATGTCAGGCCTACAACAGGCTACAGATGTACAGATAGAGACTGAATGATCAGTGACTGGTCAGCTTTAGCTACTGTTTTCTCCTAGTTTCAGATGCTGGTCGAAATCATTCAAACTGAGGTGGAAGAAAGACCCACTAATCTCCTTTTCAGTAACACATCTTACAAATCCACTGTAAACCCTTTATTCACTGCACTCACTGCTCTCCGTCACAGTGAACTAAGAATGTATACATCAAGGTTGCACAGCAGTAGCCTCCAATTTGGTAATAAGATAAGGTGAAAAATAAGTTAACTTGCTAAATGTATGCTCTTATGTCTATTTGGCAAGTGTTGGTGGTGCTTTTGATGGTTGGTTTAGGACATTGGTGGCGTGTGGCTGCGGGTCACTGATTGTGATGAGGAAAACAATTCTCCAGTCTGTAAATTCTACCTTTCCTGCCACTCTGCTAGCTAGCCAGGTTGAGGTTTTCAAATGTAAACACCAGTAAACATCAGGACAAAATGGGGAAAATGGGCACAGCCAAACTGGCATCCAGACAGCAATTGTACAGGTGTTGTATAGTAAACTGGATAACCTTCATGCTGCAAAACTTGGCTAAGTCCTGGACAGCGCCATTCAACAAGATGACTCTTTTTTCTATACGCCGATCTGACAGAGCTGAGTACTCTGGCAAGAGAAGGAGAGAAGGAGTGTGCTTCATGGTGAATAAGGCCTGGTGTGACAGTAGAATCTGAGGTGTTGTCCTGTTCCTGCTCTGGATCACTGCTAAATGCCGTGCAAAGCCAGATGCATAGCGACACTGTGAGTATTTGCATAGACTGTAAAAAATAATGGACGTAGATACCGTGGCATCACCCAGTGGTTTGTGGACTCACATTTTAAAGCCTTGAGTTCTGCATTACAGCCGTCGCCAACTTTGTTTTTTGGAGCCAGAGGTGACCATATTTGGGCGAGAGGCTGGGGCTGTGGAGGAGCGAGGGGTTGATCTGACTGAGAAGCGGAGGACACTATCGTCCTCACTAATTGGTCCACGCTTTTGTTACCTCTAGGCTGGATTACTGTAACTCTCTATTATCAGGTAGCTCAAGTAAGTCCTTAAAAACTCTCCAGCTAATTCAGAATGCAGCAGCACGTGTACTAACAGGAACTAA
>NC_065524.1:1707108-1722226 GCF_006386435.1 Epinephelus moara
TTGAATACTTTGTCCACCACTGGTCAGACATTCATGTTTATATAGGGCAGGCCCTGCTGTTGCAGTCTGGTCGAACTAAAATCTTATGTCTCAACTGTCCAAAGGAGACTGAAGTCAGTGATTCGTGTAAAATTCCTTAATGAAAGATTCTTTTTGCACTGTAGTAAGAATACTACAGAATTTATTAACCCAAATATTACACTTAACTGTTGAAACAATTATTCATATTTTAGCATACATTATTACTAATATTAGTGCACACTATTAAAATATTGATTGAGAATCGCATACAAGACCCAAATGACATGCTAAATAATACTGATAGCAAATTACAACACTTCAAAGCAATTTTTATTTGGTTGGCTGGTAAAATATCTGCCTGGCTGGTAAAAAAATTCACTTACCAGCCAGCCTGGCTGAACATACTGAAGTCTGTTTAACCATGGGTGGGTAGACCAATGAGAAGTGAATTGCAATAATCTA
This sequence comes from Epinephelus moara, assembly GCF_006386435.1. Lineage (NCBI taxonomy): Eukaryota > Metazoa > Chordata > Actinopteri > Perciformes > Serranidae > Epinephelus > Epinephelus moara. Next base: position 1,707,592 of record NC_065524.1, read on the forward strand.
ACCGGGATGTAACAAATGAATGGATGAGAGTTTCTGCAACAGATTGGGAGAGAGAGGGGTGGAGACGAGAAATGTTTTTCAGGTGAAAAAAAGCAGTTTTGGTGATGTTCTTGATGTGTGTGTCGAAGGAGAGGGTGGAGTCGAACATAACACCAAGATTTCTGACTTCAGTGACAGAGGAAGTGATGAACCCAGGGATGTTAAAGTTAAGGTGGGAGACCTTATGGAGTGTAGATGGGGAGGCAATGATGATGGCTTCTGATTTATCCTGGTTAAGTCTGAGGTAGTTGCAGGTCATCCAAGTGTTTATGTCATTTAAGCAGTCTATCAGGTTGGATGGTGGGAATGTGTCTGATGGCTTGGAATGAATGTAGAGTTGTGTGCCATCAGCATAACAGTGAAAATTAAGACCATGCTGACGGATGATGTGACCAAGAGGAAGAATATAGATGATGAATAGTAGTGGACCGAGAACTGATCTAAATTTGTCTATGGATACAAACTGTTCTCTGTTAGTGAGATATGACTTGTGCCAGTGATACCAAGAAGTGTTTCTAGTCGGTGAAGCAGGAGATTATGGCAGACAGTGTCAAAAGCAGCAGAAAGGTCTAACAGAATCAGTATGTTGAGATTGCCAGAGTCAGCAGCTAGGAGCAGATCATTTGTGACTTTTGTGAGAGCTGTCTCAGTACTGTGTCTAGCCCTAAATCCAGATTGAAACTCTTCCCAATGGTCATTGGTGGACATGTGGGCCTGGATCTGACTGGCTACAATCTGCTCTGGGAGGGCGGTAAATAAGCAAAAGTAACAGGGGCTGTGAACCACTGAATTTTAAAGCAAGACATTCAAAAGATGTCATTTGCTGTACAGGCACAGTTAAAACCTTAAAGGAGGAGCGATGGAGCACCGCAATACCACCACCCCGCCCAGTTGTACGTGGCTTGTCAATGTACATATAGCCAGAGGGGGTAGCTAGGTTAAGGGCTACATACTCATTCGGCTGCTGCCAGGTTTCAGTCAGACATAAGAAGTCAATATTGTGCTCAGTAATAAAATCATTTATGAGAGGTGCTTTGTTATTTAATGATTGTGTACCAACGGGCCGTTTACATCCCAGGGGAGCCAGCGGAGAGGACGGCGAGTCCGCCGGAGAGAACGGTGAGTCCAGGGGCAGGGTGATGGGAGAGGAGCGCTTTCGAACCCGAGCTGCACTGCGAGCAGACAGGGGAGAAACCAGCTCGGGGGGAAAGGACGCAAGGGGGGAGAAAAAGTTTGTGAGTGGGATGCTAGGAGGGTCGAAGAGAGGGAGAGACAGTTTTTTCCTCCTTCTGACAACAGACGACCAGGAGGCAGTGGAGCTTGGACTGGGATCATCGTCTGCAGGATGCAGCCGTGGGCTGCTGGTTGACCGCAGGCTCCCAACAGGCTATGGATGAAGTGGAGATTGAACCGGGAACAGCAGCAGGAGCCATGGAGGACATCTGGGACAGCTGAGGATCCCCAGGTTCCAGCGATGTCAGCCGGGAGCACAGCACAGACTGCCGCTGAAGGAGCTCATCTATAAGGCGCTCTATGGACTGGAGATCAGTTTTTAATTCCACGAACTTTGTAGCGGGAGCCATCAGTGAAGCTGAAACAGATTAAAAGCAAGAAAAGAGCCAGCAAGTGTGCAGAGAAGAAAACCAGATGTTATTCTGATGTGGCTGGTGAAGTATGGATCAGCGGGTAGCTTGGAAAACTTAAGTGCAACACACACCGCCACCATACGCCGCGCGTCAAAACGCCCGCCTCCATTATATTCTATGAACAAACCCACACCGGCGCCGGCTGATGCACCGCGCCGCTCTACTTCAGCCCACTGCTCTATTTCTAGCGCGGCCGGCGCTGCGAGAAAAGCCTTTTATGTACGTCTCAGCCGCCGTAGTATCAACTCCGGTTGCTTCAAAATTTTAATAAGACGATTTTGATAAGAAACTCACCCTTGAAATCCAAGTTGTTGTTGTTGCCTCAAAGTTTTTCCTCTTCTTCTGTTACTAGCAGTTGGCAACCGTTGGCAACTAGTGTAGGTACAGCCACCTAGTGGGCTGGGGTGGGAAATACACTTCAGTGTCGACGGTGCCGCTGTGCACCGCTGCCAATGTGTGATGGGGGGCAGCACTTGACGGCCACAGCGCCGCACCAGCGGCAGTGTGTGTTGCACTTTAGGCCTACACGCCATGGCTCCAGATGGAGCCTGCATCGGTGAGAAGGCAGATATCGGAAGCAATGGAGTGGCCAGGTAGAGAGACTTACCACCGAGGGCCCGAGACGGGCCCGCTGCTGGTGAATTGGAGCTGGTAAGTCGTTCTTCTTTATTAGTTGTGGAGTTAAAGATGCGATATCGGTTCCTGGCAGGTCAGTTTGGCGTGGTTGTCAGGCTGTCAGGCGTCAGCTGATCGGATTTTCCTTCCTTCTTTTCGCAGTTGCGTCAATAACAGATCGGAAAGATTAAAATCCTTCAACCAGTTAAGGAATAGGCTTAAAACGAATCCATATTAAAAATATAGTAGTTAAAAAATGGTGTAAAAGTAGATAAAAAACACTATGGGTACGTCCCAAGTCCCTTAAAATTATTGCTAACCACCTAGCCACCTTACCTAACTGTTTAGTCCCTCCCACTTAGGAAAAAATTTAAGGAGTCAGGAGTTAGGAGTTAGGAGTGAGGAGCGAGGAGCGAGGAGCAAGGATTGCTGATTAAGAGACATGAGACGGCCTTACTCTGAAGCGTCACGTAAAGCGACGTCCTTTTCTGATGACGGCGGCACATCAGAAAAGGCACAGCTGGATCTGCTGCATAACGGAGCCAGCGTTTGGCGTACATCCCAAGTCACATTACATTCGCTGATCAAAGCCGTAACAACAACATTAATGAAAGTAATAATAATAATTAATATTAATATTACCTACAGCCTATTAAACATTATTCCACTCACATGACATGCAGGACAATTAATGATGGGCAAATGTGTATGTGTGTGTGCGTGGTGTTATATCACTCGAGCAGCTGCACATTTAACAGCCACACATCACCGACAGTCCGCTGAACACCGCAACGGGTTGTGAATGAAATTAACTTAATTACAACACGACAGTCTTGCACGAAATATCATTAACGTTACTCTTCGTAGTCACGTAGGCATGTGAATTACAACGTTTCATTGCAAAGAATGCATGTAACAGGTACACTTGGGCTGTTTCTCCGCCATCTCGTTCAAATGAGCCAGAGGTAGGGGGCGGGTATTTATACGTCAGGGCCTCTCGTGTTACCTTACTCATCACACCTAACAAATCCCTCCTAACTCCTAACGCTAACTCCTTACTGGCAGGAATAAGAGACATGAGACGGCCTTAAAGATGGCGGAGCTCGAACGACTTCCAGTTCAAGTAAGGAGTTAGGAGTTAGCAGTATAAAATAAGAGACTTGGGACGTACCCAAGATATTGCGGAGACGAGCTGGCGGAAAGTCACAGACGCCACGCATGCGCGAGAATATGAAAATATGAGCAGCAAAGGCTTTACAGTAGGCCTACAGCAATTCTTGCAAATATCTTGGCTTTGTTTTTTTATAAAAACATGAACTTGCAGGGACAAGAAAAGCAGAGTCAGCAGCATTGTTTTCTTAAACATTTTAAAAATTATATCATTTAATGGTTGTCTCACTTGTATTGTATGCTGCTGAGTTTTTAGGTAGTCCCTCACAGTAATGCTACTGAGCCTTGAGGTGCTCTCAAGGGGTGTACAGATTACTGCTGAGTGGGCTGTTGAAGGGGACATGGGATGGGTGTTATTTATTGTAAAGAAAAGATGTGAAATAGTTTAGCTGTGGAACCACCTGGGCTAGCTGTCAAGGGAAAAGCCTGAGTAAAAACGATTTTTAAGTGGGTCAGAGCACACATTTTCAGGAATAATTTGCAGTGTAATATAAATATAGTGAAACAAAAACTGCTAAAGAGTCATGAAAGATCTGGAACATGCAAAGCTCAGAACTATGTCCAAAGCACAGAAGATTGCTCACCACAATCTTGTATAAAATGTTACTTATAGAAAAGGTAGAGTTCCTTGTATGCTAGATGGTGCTCTTGGTTTAAAGAGAGAAGCTAAAAGAATGGAAATCTGGTATGTTTTAAACCTTTTGTTGAACAAAAAGTGCCATCTAGTGGGCTCAGAAAATAAAGAAAATTATTCATGAGGCTTCATTCGTTTTTTCTCTTCTGGCTCTCAACGAAGGCGGACGCTTTTTCTCTCGCTCCCTCCCTGCCCTTATCTGCCCTGCTTGCTGCTCTTTGTCTCGTGCTGTCTCTGTCTGATCTATCGGAGCCTCTTTCTGCATTTCTCTCCGAAACCTAATACCATGGATTTGATTAGCTGGTCTCCCAACGCAATTGACCAAATTTTCTCGACAAAGAGACTGGGCAAAGGAGAGCCCGTCTGCCCTGACGGAAAGTTTGCAGCCGGATACACGATGGACTCCTGGGAGAAGTGGAGGATCGTGTGCCTGTTGATCCTGTCCGTTGAGAATGTTAAAGACGTCTACATAATTGGAATTATGATAACAGGCATTCTGCTGTTTGGAGTTAGCAGCTTCCTGATCTATCGCAAAGTTCGGAAGACATTGGTAGCACTTTTGGCAATCGAGAAGCTGCCCATTATGACTGAGGGAATGTGCAGGGCTGTTAACACTCAGACTCAAGCGATATGTGAGTTCAATCGCAAGCTGGATGCGATTCTTGAACTCCTTCGCAAGATGGATGCCAACTTGGAGAAGTTGTCAGCTCGGCTCGGCTGAAACTGGCCACCAATTCGGACATATTGGAAGCAAGCCACCGGGAGACTCAGAGAGACTCAAAGGCAGACGAAAAATTGCAGTGTCGGCCTGACCTAAAACAATTGTTATCTTCATTGGCTCCCCGAGATAACCAGCTCTCCCAAGGCCGTTTACCTCTCCACTCTCCTGGATGTTATGCAGACAAGATGCTCCGGCCCCATCTCCCCCCCACCACCCCCTCCTCCTGTGAACTTTGTTTCTGGATCAGAACTCTCCGAGGTCGTCTCCACGGCAACGGCCGTGTCTTCGTCATCAGTTATCAGACGGCAGAGACAATGGGTTGGGACTGAGTGGAGATGAAGTACATGGGCTTACACATACACACACATGAAGACACATATAACACGCACACGCCCTCCAACTCAACGCCTTCTTCCCTCTTCCTCCCTCTTGTTCTCCTTTTTCATCTAAGTAAACGGGGCGCTGCTCGTGTGGCGACCCACAGTTCTCCCGCTCCTGTCCTCCCCTGTTATGTGTCACTGTCGTTTTTTTATGTTTCTTGGACAGGATGTAACTGAAAGGCAATCCCCCCCCCCCCGGGGACAATAAAGGTATTCTGATTCTGATCACTAGTAGAAGGTGACAAAGCTACCAGTGGGTATGGATTAGTTATTAAATACCCTAAAGTTTTGTGGGTACTATATACTGCGGTGTGTTGCTCACCTGGCAGCTGCAACTCTGCCGATATTTCCTTCCATGCTTCGTCCTTCTTTACGCAATCATGGTAAGAGCTGGAGGACACATCATACAGGCAAGGCTTCTGCTGTCAGAAAACCACAAGTTATTCCTCTTTGCTGGAATCCACCACACATTTCGTTTAGCACATTTTGCCTCCATGGCAAGCTGCTATCTGTCTGTCTGTATGTGTTTAGTGCCGATGCATCATTTCATGCGCCATTTCTGTTGGTTTGTTAGTAGGCGTAAGTCATAACAGAAGACACACAGTAAGATGGTCATCCCAAATTTATGACACTGTCAGAATTTTATCCCAGGCTGTCTTTAATCGCAAGACGGAATGCATCTGGTTAATTAACAAATGAACCAAAATAAACTACTACTACCCTGACATCAGCCATCCTTGAACCTCTCTCACTGTGTGATGTAGGACCACAGTTTTAGAACCAGGTCCAAAGATATAACCGTTTTAGAACCAAAACCAAAGATAATGCCATGTTTCTTTAATGATGGTCATCTTTCATCTGGGACAGCCCAGAACTGCACATTGTATTCCAGGCTTAAGTGTGGCTATTTCAATCATCTAGACATGTTTGGGTGACCCTTTATATATGGGCTAGTTTGCCTGAAGTGTACTGAATCCTTTCAAATGCCTGTAGGTGTGAGTGTTAGTAAATGGTTGTCTGCTATCTGAATAAGTGGGTATAGAGAATGGCTTGACTGTCAGTTGGTAGATTGTTGTAGAATTTAGGGAGCACATTTATGCTTCAAGCTGTAGATGTACTAGTATAACTAGATATGGTTCTTCAAGATGGCAGCCAGATTCTTCCAATGACACCTTTCATTTTTTGTAATGGATGTATATCACAAGTCTTTCAAGGGCATCATGTGACCTGCAGTTCCAACTGTAGCCACCATGTCCAAACCACCACAGTTATGGGAGGTTTGTGCCCAGTTGGAGAACCTTTTCCGCTAATACCACCCTTGAGCCAAAATGCAACATATTTTTATGAAGTACCCTATAACCTTTCCTTCAGTGCCACCCTCAGAACCAACTTTGCAGTTGTATCCCCGTCACATTGACAGCATGCTGTTCATTATTATTTCATGTTTGTCCTGAGGGACTAACAGCCACTTTGTGAAAGCTAAAAGGGCTTTCAGAATATTGCCTTGTGTGGGGACATGTGGGGACATGTGGTCACTTTTGGAGAGTGCCTTTATTCATCCATTTTCCATCTTCAATTGGCCTACACTGAGGAAGCCGATTGATAATCAGGCAATTAAAACATAAGTGGTTTCTTTCTTAAAACTGATCACATGATTTATATTTAAATGTTAAATGTACAATAATCCACTGGGTGACCATGTTTTCAGAAGCACATTTCACAAAGAAAGTTTATCAGAAAAAGTTCAATTATGATAAGATGTAATTCAATCTCATTTCGGCCCAGAAAGCGCTGATAGCATTTAAAGCTTTGGGTCCCACCCAGAAACCATTAACACAATCTAATTCCAAGTCTTAAGGCGGTGCCTTCCCCTCAGTGAGACAGATATTTTCCAGTGAAAATGTTCTCTCTCTTTGACCACTCAGCGCTCATGTTTGGCCTGGGACCAGTGCCAGACCCTCTAATTTGGAAGTCTTTACCATAAACTTTGCTTTTAATGCTTGGTTGGCAGTGTCTCTCACAGTTTTTTTTTTACTACTCAGTGCCTCCTATGCTGTATATGACAGATTTCTAACTCTGCCTTAAGGAAAAACACTGAGAAAATGGCAGTCTGACTAAACTTTTACCACATCCACTTTATTCGCCAAGTACGTGTGTACATACAAGAAATTTGACTCCGGTAGACTTGCTCTCAATGTACCAGAATAGCATAAGTACACAAATTTAGGCAAAAACATACAGAATATACAATATACAAAAAATAGACAACTATACATTAAATATAAAAAATTTAAAAAAATTATTAAAAAAAGACATGTACAGGTCCTCTATGGAGGGAAGATCAGTCCCAATAATCCTCTCTGCACACCTGATTGTCCTTTTCTGTGGAATTAGATTTGTGCCAAAAGAAACAAACAAAAATTCTTACATGTCAAACAAAAATAGGAATTTGAGAGAAAATAAAACTAATTTCAAAAATAAGACTTATGACTTGCAATCAAATAATTTGTCTAACTGCGTAAAGTATAGGTCTTTTACTCTTCTACTAATGCATTCTTTTGTTTACGGTTCCCTCTGCTTCTCTCCAGTCAGACTTTTGCTCTGACTCTCAGCTTTGCAGTCTCTCCGCAGCTCTCTCTCGTTTGCGCTCCCTGACTTTTTGTTTGCAGTTTTGGCACAATCCTCTCGGGTGGGCGGGCTTTTTCAGGAGAGCGTCCCCATTGGCTAATTAGTTTTTGACTGACACAGCTCAGTCAGCACAGTGCCCCGGAAGTTATGTGTAGGTAGCTGGCGCACAAAACGAACCCGGCTTTAAAACGGAAAGAAGAAGACACGACAAAGAAGAAGAACTACAAAGACAATCCACACCAGCAAAAACTAATGAAATGTAAGTATTTATCACATACATATATTGTCTGTGTGTGACATTTTGTTGATTTGTTGTGTTAAGTTATAAGTAAAGTAAAGCAAGGTTTTGCGATGTAACATTAAGTTAGCTTTCACCATACACCGTAATGTTATATGTTAGCCAACTTGCTATGCCCCATTAAGTTGCCCGTTACAAGCATAGACACAATACATAGACATTGACTGCTGAATCGTATGTCAACGTCGTCGTTATGTTGTTTGTTAAATCACTCTCCTAAGCACCAGCTTCCCTTGACAAAAACAGCTATTTAGCTTATGGAGCACGGGAGGTGTTGGTCTACTGCTGCCTCCTTTCTTAAGTTTAATCGTGGAAATATGTGATTTCGCTGTTTGAACGGGTTAGTTCGGATTTACCGAAATCACACAAACGAACTAATCGAAGCGGCATTGGACCAGCAGCGGCTGTGTTCTGCAAGGGTAAAATCGCTGATTTTGTCAAGGGAAGCTGGTGCTGGGGAAAAAAGGATTTAACTTTGCTTTTGTGACAGAAAAGGCTGTCTAACGGCAAGGTAAAGCACTGAATGAGTAATTGACATTAATTGAGATGTATAAACGTTATAGTTCTTTTACTCCTTTAGGCTACTAGTGTTTGTTTACAGGGCTGTCTGCCTGGTCCAATATGGCGGCGACACTGTCGTATCGAAGCGACGGGCTGAAACGGCCAATGTGGCGTCTATGGGTACACACGCTAGTGTGATGATATCATTTGTTTCACTAATTCACAATAATTTGCCCTGTGAATCAGGGGACACTGGTGGAGCTGCCTTGTCAATACCTTAACTGTCATCGTCTCTCTGTTGACCAATGTAACACTGTGGGATCTGAGCAGGACCTAAACAGAGCTACAATGCAGTCCCAGGTAATTACCTACCTATCTATTATAACATGTTATGATCCAGCTAATATTACAGTATTATGTATGTAGTATCAATTTTTAGCTATCTTCTGACTCAACAACATTCTAAAAACATGAAGTTAATGGGACAATTGATGTTTTTATTTTCTACTTAAACACATGGACCATTATTATTAATCATATAGGATGTAGGGTCGTGGCCCGTATCAGTGATCGTGCAGTCTGTGATAGATAGTGTTTTCGGATAATGTAATGAAATGTGTTAAGTTCTATAGACATTATGTACTTCTGACATCTGGCAATGTCTGTGCTTGCAGGAGCAAGTACGAAACGAACTGTTGCAGAGGATTCAAGCAAGATTCAGCTTGATCCTCAGAAATGAGACATTTGATATGGAGTACCTCCTGGATGTTACTCAACAAGAGCTTTCCTCGGCAACAGTGGCAGCAGAACACTTAAACATCCCATCAGAACTCAGTCACAGTCTACAGGAGTTGATCAACATCCTTAGTTTGCCCATTCAACCTGTTTCAGAAGTATCAGTTAATGTGTCAGATATTGTAACTGCCACTGTGGGAGAGCTGGGACGGCCACGCCTGGAAATTCATGCAGATGATCTTAACAGTCTCCTTTCCACTTCACTTCCTTTAGAAGTGAAGTGGAATTTAGCTAAGTTGTATGGTGTTTCAAGAAGAACTGTCACACACCAGAAGACTCAAACGCAGAATCACAGGTCAGAGACAGGAGTAAGGCAAAACAGTCACTTTACTTAAAGTCTCAGGCAGAGCAGAGTACAAACCGTTCCAGAGGTTGAACCAAAAATGAATTACCAGGCAAAGGCACAGAGACATTCGGCAAAGGCAAAAGGTCAAAAACGATTCAAAAAGGCAAAGATACAAAAGCAGGCTGCAGCACAAACTACGATCTGGCAAACAACAAAGGCCAACTGACTGGTATAAATGCTGACAAGTAAATGAGTTAACAAGCCACAGGGGTAAAAAATGTCCCTGGCAGAAACCCAGGACCTCTCTTCCGGGCCATAGCCCTCCCAGTCCACCAAATACTGAATGCCCCTACCCCGGTGCCTGGACTTGAGGATCTTGTTGACTGTGTGCACCTCCTCACTGTCAATGAGCCGGGGAGGAGGAGGAGGAGGGTTGGTGGGTGGGACGAGTGTGCTGGTGTGAACTAGCTTGACACAGGAGACGTGAAAGGTAAAATGGATTCTCTATGAAGGGTCCGGGGCAACTGTAAACGGACAGCAGAAGGATTAATAACTTTTGAGACAGGAAATGGCCCAACGAACCTGGGTTTTATCTTTCTGGAGACAGTCTGGAGGGGCAGGTCCCTGGACGACAACCAGACCCTTTGTCCTATCTGGTAACGGGGAGCAGCAGAGCGATGGCGGTCTGCCTGTTCCCTTTGACAGGCTGAGGGCCAAAGGACTTGGTCACAGGCTCGTCGCCAGATCCAGTGACATCTGTGGACGAAGTCCTGGGCAGAGGGCACAAAAACCTCCTCCTCTTGTGAGGGGAACAGTGGGGGTTGATACCCAAAACAGACTTGAAACGGGGAGAGCCCCATAGAGGTGACAGGCAACGAGTTGTGCGCATACTCAACCCATGGTAGGACCTGACTTCAGGAGGACGGATTTTGGCTGACCATGCAGCGGAGGGCGGTCTCCAGGTGCTGATTGGCCCTCTCTGTCTGACCGTTGGTCTGAGGATGGAAGCCTGATGACAGTTCAACTGATGCACCTATGAGGGTACAGAAGGCCTTCCAAAAACGAGAGGTGAATTGAGGCCCCCTATCTGATACCACAGAGGTAGGCAGTAGAGGCTGACATTTTTTCGGGAGTCCCACGGGTCACGTGATTCCCGTGGGATTCCCACGGGATGGGAATCAGTTTCACTATTCTTGACGTGATTGGGACGGGATGGGAAAAAAAGTCAACGGGAGCGGGCGGGACTGGGAATCATAATTAGGCCTGTCGCGATATGCGATAAGTCGGTTAATTGCACAGTAAATTAAAAGGGATTAATTGCCATATTCATGCGTGTTTGTTTTCCTCGTCTCTCTCCACCAAAGAGACTGGACGACAAGAGCGTTCACTTCCGTGCATCGTCTGGCAGCCAGGTGAGTTGGTTCATTAGCGTAATGAACGGAGGGAAAGCTCTTGTCATCGAGTGTCTTTGTCTCTGTGGGGGAGGCGGGGCTATGGGCTACACACACACACACAGTGCGATCTTCGTGAGGGGAAGACGAGGCGGAGAAGAAAACAGAGAGTTGAGCGTAAGAGAAAGACATGGAACATGTTCCTAAACCAAACACCACGGCCCCTGTGTGGGAGTGTTTTGGATTTAAACCAAATGACAGAGGGCAGCCCAGTAATTTGGACAAGCCGGTGTGCGGGTTTGTTCTAAAACCATCTCAACAAAAAGAGCGAATACGACCAACTTAACTGCACACCTGCTACAACAGTAACATGCTGCTCTAACACTGATGCTTCAGTATTAATAATCTAATGATGCCATATATAATAATAATATCAGTCAGAGGAACCAAACACTACTTCTACTGCAATACTTTAACTAAATTTTTCTCTCTCAGAACTGGTTCTTATAACGTGTTGTCTGACCACATCAGAAATCAAATGTGTTTGTCATTCTGAACAGCATCAAGGTGGAGTCAATGTTAAAATAATTAGGCAATAAACATCAAACACAACATTAGATGTCATATTTGGGTTTATATTCAACTAAGATAGGCATTGTGTGATCCATGTACTATAGATATATATATATATTTTTACTGTAACTGAAACACAACACGGGAGCGGAATGGGACGGGAGTCATTCTTGTGGGATTGGGACGGGATGGGATTATTTTTGTGGCAGTGGGATGGGATGGGAATGAAAATCCACTCCCATGTCACCCTCTAGTAGGCAGGTGTAATCTGAAAACATGTTGCACAAGAAGCTGAGCAGTTTCTTTTGCCGTGGGCAGCTTGGGCAGTGGGATGTAATGCACAGACTTAGAGAAACGATCCACAATGGTAAGGATCACTGTGTTACCTTCTGAGTCTGGGAGGCCGGTGATGAAGTCCAGGGCTATATGTGACCAGGGACGAAGAGGAAGGGGTGAAGAAGTCCAGCTGGAGGACGGTTGGACGTCTTGCCCTGGGCACAGTTGTTACAGGCAGCCACATATTCCACCACATCCTTCTGCATGCGGGGCCACCAAAACCTCTGGCAGAGATTGACCAAGGTGCGCTGGACCCCTGGATGGCAGGTGAGTCTGGACGCATGAGCCGACTGGAGAACCTGAGGCTGTACAGAGACAGGGACAAATAACTTCCCCCTAGGTTCTTTACCTGGAGACGGATGATGGCGGAGGGCTTCCAAAACTTCTTGCTCAACAGAAAACCGGGCAGTAGCAACGAGACACTGACTGGGCAGGATAGTGTCAGGTTCGGAGGACTCCCCCGCCTTGACAAAGCAGCGTGACAAGGCATCAGGCTTCACATTCCTGGAACCTGGACGGTACGAGAGGGTGAAGTTGAAACGTGAGAAGAATAGTGCCCACCTGGCTTTCCTGGAGTTGAGACGCTTGGCTGTCTTGATGTATTCTAGGTTTTTATGATCTGTCCAAACCAAGAACGGCTTCTCCGCCCCCTCCAACCAGTGCCTCCATTCCTCCAACGCCATCTTTACTGCCAGCAACTCACGATTGGCAACATCATAATTTCTCTCTGTGGGAGACAGAGGCATCCACCTCAACCACGAACTGGAGGTGAGGATCAGGTGTGATGAGAATGGGAGCAGAAGTGAAGGCTCTCTTAAGGTTACCAAAAGCCTCCTCCGCAGCAGCAGACCAGAAAAAGGGAACCTTGGGAGAGGTAAGCGCAGTTAGTGGAGCAGCAACGGAACTGTAATTGCGTATGAACCTCCTATAGAAGTTTGCAAACCCCAGGAATCTTTGAAGTTCCTTCTGGGTGGTGGGTTGGGGCCACTCCACCACTGCCTTGACTTTGGCAGAGCCCATTTCTAACTTGCCAGTAGACACAACAAATCCCAAGAAAGACACAGTGTCCTGGTGAAATTCACACTTCTCGGCCTTCACATACAGTTGACTCTCCAGTAGGCGTCGCAGAACCTGCCTCACATGCTGCACATGCTCCTGTAGAGACTTTGAAAAAAATCAAAATATCATCCAGATGTACATAGACAAACTTGTTCACCATGTCTCGCAACACATCATTGACGAGGGCCTGGAAGACAGCAGGGGTGTTCGTCAAACCAAAAGGCATAACCAGGTACTCATAGTGCCCGCTAGGAGTGTTGAAGGCTGTCTTCCACTCGTCACCCTCATGAATGCACACTAAGTGATACGCATTATGCAGGTCCAGTTTGGAGAAGATGGTAGCTCCCTGTAAGTTCTCAAAGGCAGAGGCGATTAGTGGCAAAGGGTAACGGTTCTTCACAGTAATGTCATTGAGATCTCGAAAGTCTACCTTTAGGTGCTGATGTACCTGGCAGGAGCTCAATCGCACAGTCATACGGCCTGTGTGGAGGAAGAGTAGTGGCACGAGACTTGATAAACACAGGTTTTAGGTCCAGATATTCAGCTGGCACTGCAGACAGGTCTGGAAACTCCTCCTGAGACTCCATAACGCCACCTGGTGACAAGGCTGACAAAAGACATTGCGACAAGCAGACGGTGCTCCACCCCAAAATGGTGTTAGTAGCCCAGTCAATCTGGGGATTATGTTTGACAAACCAGGGGTAGCCCAAAACAATAGGAACCTGAGGAGTGTCTATCAGATGCAAAGAGATCACAGTGGTTGCCAGAAATCAATAGTGTGACAGGTTCAGTGTAATACCTTACTTTAGCAAGAGGTTGGCCGTTGAGAGCGTTGGCTTGCTTCACTTTGGGTAGCTTTTGGGTGTGGATGCCTAGTTACCTGACCAGTGCTGTGTCAANACTTTAGCAAGAGGTTGGCCGTTGAGAGCGTTGGCTTGCTTCACTTTGGGTAGCTTTTGGGTGTGGATGCCTAGTTACCTGACCAGTGCTGTGTCAATCATATTTTCGTCAGCACCAGAGTCCAGCAGCACAGCAACCTCCAGTCGCTGATCTCTCCACTGTACGGTGGCAGTTAGTAGAACACGTTTGGCGGAAGATTCGGAGAAGGGTAGGTTGCTCACCAGTAAGTCCCGACCTACTGGTGAGCGTTGTCTTTTAACGGGCAGGAAGCGACATAGTGTCCAGGCTGACCACAGTACAGGCAGGAGCGTGAGATGATGCGCCGCTGTCGTTCCTCACGAGACAAATGGGTCCGATCCACCTGCATGGGCTCAGGATCCGAGGGGCTTGGAGATGGCTCTGCAGCTGCTGGTGCTCTGTGGGGAGAAAACTGAGAACGCCTGGCTAGCCTCGCCTTCTGCCTCTGTATCAATCTGGTGTCGACTCGAATGGCTAGGTCAATGAGTGCGTCTAATGTGGCAGGTAATTCATGAGTAGCTAGCTCATCCTACTTAAGGAGGTCTTTCCTTTAGTTAACACTCATATATTAGATAGGATCAATATATCCTTATTAGCAGGCTATGTACCACAGTCTTTTAAGGTAGCTGTAATTAAACCTCTACT
>NC_065524.1:1723965-1726644 GCF_006386435.1 Epinephelus moara
TCTCATTGTGTCATGCGGATTACTGTTAATTTATTATGCTGATCTGTTCTGTACGACATCTATTGCACGTCTGTCCGTCCTGGAAGAGGGATCCCTCCTCAGTTGCTCTTCCTGAGGTTTCTACCGTTTTTTTTCCCCTTTAAAGGGGTTTTTTGGGGAGTTTTTCCTTATCGGCTGCGAGGGTCATAAGGACAGAGGGATGTCGTATGCTGTAAAGCCCTGTGAGGCAAATTGTGATTTGTGATATTGGGCTTTATAAATAAAATTGATTGATTCATTGATTGATCCTTAATACTTTCAGAAAGTCCGTTCAAAAAAGCATCATACTGAGTGTCCACATTCCAGGAACATTTGGCAGCTAAGGTGCGAAAATCAATGGCATAATCAGAGACTGACCTCCTCCCTTGACGTGCCTGTAACAGGACCCGTGCTGCTTCTCTGCCACTGACGGATCTGTCGAACACCTTCTTCATTTCTTGGGTGAAACTCTCCAGGGATGCACAGACAGGTGAATTAGCCTCCCACACAGAAGTTCCCCATTCCCTCGCTCTCCCATCCAAGAAAGTGATGATATAAGCAACTCTTGAGCGATCAGATGGAAAGGTGGAAGGTTGCAGTTCAAACACCAGAGAACATTGTGACAAAAACGAACGGCAAAGGCCGGGCTCATGTGATGGAAAATTCTGGTATTTGGTATTGCTATGATGTATGATGTGTGTTGCTCATTTAACCCCTACTGTGACAGCAGTGAGAGACACCAAGGTCACAAGCCAGGGAGGCTCAGACACCAAGATTATGAGCCAGGGACGACAACAAGTGTCCTTGTTAGTCTGAAGATATGTTGTGTTTTAGGAATGTCAAGGCGCCACATATTTTGACTGTTGATGTGCATGTGTTATGGGAACTATAAAGATAGCAGGGCGAGAAGACTTGCTAGGCACTCGCTCACTGACTGACTGTTCATGCGGTTGTATGTGTGAGTGTCTCCATTCATGAATGCTTATTAAAACTCAAGAAAGACAGCCGACGTGTGAAGACTTTTTCATTAAGCTGTTCATTAAATAGTAGTTTTGCCACCACACTCACCACTGTAGTGACTGGGAGGAGGCAGATGTGGCTCACAGCTTGGTTGCGGCACAGAGGGACAGGTGGTGGCGAAGCTGCCTGACTGGAAGGTGCTGCAGCCTGAAGCTGCTGAAGCTGATTAGCCAGTTGATCTACACTGTTGGCAAGTACTTGCAGGTGCTGCGTCACTGTGGCCATCTCCTTCTGATGGGTGTGGAGAGCGGTGCCTTGCTTGTCCACAAGTGAGCAGAGGTGTTGAAATTCTGCTGAATCCATTCCGGGCCAGATCGTACTGTCACACACCAGAAGACTCAAACGCAGAATCACAGGAGTAAGGCAAAACAGTCACTTTACTTAAAGTCTCAGGCAGAGCAGAGTACAAACCGTTCCAGAGGTTGAATCAAAAATACAAATAATCAGGCAAAGGCACAGAGACATCCGGCAAAGGCAAAAGGTCAAAAACAGGCACAGGTCAAAGAGGATCCAAAAAGGCAAAGATACAAAAGCAGGCTGGAGCACAAACTACGATCTGGCAAACAACAAAGGCCAACTGACTGGTATAAATGCTGACAGGTAAATGAGCTAACAAGCCACAGGTGTGGCAGTATGAGCAGGCTGAGGAGTGTCAGTGGGCGTGGTTGGTGTAGTGGTGGGAAAAAGCTGGCAGGTCCTCACTGGAGACTGAGGAGAGGGGTGTGAGCAGGAGAAGCTGCAGGTGGGCAGGGATTAAGGGGAGCAGGAAACTTCAGCAGTGTCCATGACAAGAACACTTAATAGGCGGATGAAAGAACATGGCCTTTCTGTTCGTGGATGCTATTCCAAAATGTCTGATGATGAACTTGATCATGCTGTGAGGTCCATAAAATCAAGAATGCCCTATTCTGGGTATAGACTGGTGAAAGGTGAGCTGTTAGCCAGAGGCTGCCGTGTGCCGTGGCATTGGGTGAAGGCTACAATGAAACGGGTGGATGGAGCTGGATTTTTGACCAGGATGATTCAGATTGGATTTGTCGCTTGCAGAACCTACTGTGTTCCTGCACCACTGTCTTTGGTTCATATAGACACCAACCATAAATTAATTCAGTGAGTGTTTCTCTCTTGTGCCCGTTCACTCCCTCTCTCACTGTAAATCTTTTTGCTTTCACTAAACACATAGAATATGTACCCACAATAAAAACAAATGTAATGTGATTTTCCACAATAAAAAAATATTAAATCAATCTGACAATTGATATATTTTTTCTGATATCCACTAATTTTTCATGTCAAATGTATGTGCTTTTTTCTCTCAGATTTAATGTCGTGATATTTTGTGGGATTTATGGTTTCTCAAGAAGGGTATGGAAAATGTGGACATTGCCCAATGCATGCTCTCTGTGCGAGGAACAGGAGCGGTAGCTTCATTACTGGAAAAAGTGTCCACAATCAAAAGGTAAAAGCCACTACCGTAAGAAACCTCGGAGTAATATTTGATCAAGATTTGTCTTTTAATTCTCATTTAAAACAAACCTCACGGACTGCATTTTTTCATCTGCGTAATATTGCGAAAATTAGGCCTATCCTGACCCGAAAAGATGCAGAAAAATTGGTCCACGCTTTTGTTACCTCTAGGCT
>NC_065524.1:1727020-1730514 GCF_006386435.1 Epinephelus moara
TCATTAGTCATTAGTCATACTTCTACTGTTATTATACACATATGACTATTGTCACACATGTATACTGCCAGATATTAATACATACTTTCAACATATTGTACCACAGTAGCCAGAACTATAACTATAATATTATTACTTTCAATAATGTTGTTGTAAGCTACTGTCATTACCTGCATCTCTCTCTCTCTCTCAGTTGCTCTTCCTGAGGTTTCTACCGTTTTTTTTCTCCGTTAAAGGTTTTTTTTTGGGGGAGTTTTTCCTTATCCGCTGCGAGGGTCATAAGGACAGAGGGATGTCGTATGCTGTAAAGCCCTGTGAGGCAAATTGTGATTTGTGATATTGGGCTTTATAAATAAAATTGAATTGAATTGAACTACTATCAGTGCAGAACCCGGCATGTGTACTGTCCTTGAATTGTTGTAGGCAATGTTTGTGCAGCAAGTGTTAATTATATATGTTTTAAATTCTCCTCAGAATAGAGAGGCTGTGGCGTGACGTGTGATCAGTGGTCACCTGCAAATACTATGATATGCTACATACAATGAAGAAGAGCGACTGATTGACCTGTTAGATGAGATGCACCTCTTTTGTGTGCATTATGTGTTTCTCCCACACCTTAAGTCTGACCTGAAGTGCTTTCTGGGTAGCTGGAACAATCATCCTGTCAGAACTGAAGGAAACCTCTCCCCAGAGCAGCTTTGGCACATTGGGATGCTCCAAACACCTGTGACTGAGCCAGATGTTGAGGTACACTTGAATTCATTTGCAAAGCACTGTACTCTCTTTAAAGTTCTGTCTCAAGCAAGTTTAATCTAAAATCTTCACAGTAGCCCTTTGATGCAGTAAAATCTTGCCAACATCAGACATGTATCTGAAAATTATGGTGTAAGGTCATCCAGATGTTATAGGCCAGTTGCTTAACTCGACATGGGTTCTGCTACCTTTTCCATTATTATTTCTTATTAACCTAAACCTGAGGTCATCACAAGTTGATAATGAGCACAACCAACAGTTTACTCTGTTAGAGGAGTGAAACCTCCTGCTGGCCAAATTATGTGAAGTCAAACATTAAGCTAATAAGACTGCATACATAGTTACAAAAAGTACAAACTTTGGCAGTAATTATTTCAAAGGGAAAGGTAGGAAAATAGGATTCTGGAGCTTGCAGCCATATGTCTTTAAAATATTATCCCCAAGAACCTGTAAGAAATTATTATTTCTAGCACTTTATGATGGGGAATACTTACTCTTTTCAATTTGAGCCAAAGTTGACTGTTGCAGCAGGTTAACATTTGAATTTCCATTATTTCATCAGCAATGGGTGTCTGCTCCCCCTGTTGCGGATGGGTTTGAGATCTGGACCAACTGAGGCAGAGACAAACACAGGTATGAAGTTTAAGGGTATTTAATGAAAAAGGTAGGCAAAAGGCACAGGTGGTGGCGACAGGAGACAGGCCGGCTTGGGAGCTGGGAAGGCGTCCGAGCTTGCAAAATATCCAGCTTCACACAGGAAAAAAGCGCTGATGAGCAGAGGCACTGGTGGCTGACGCAGGCAGCGAGGCACACACTGAAAAAACACAAGAGAAACACTGGTAAGGAGCTGAGAAGTTTCTGACAGCAAAACTCTTCAAAAAACACCGGAGAATAGACTACAAGAGCCGCGTGACACTACCGAACAGGACGGAATTATCTGGCACAGGAGTGGAGTCATGATCAGGCTTATGTGGAGGGTTGATTAGTGGAGATTGCAGCCAGGTGTGCCTCGTCTGCCGAATCTCAGGGAGAGAGAGGAAAACCAGCCACGCGTCCTGCCACACACACACACACTGCAGGGAGAGTAAAACAGAATGGGGAGGGGAAGGAGAGAGACAGAAAAAACAAACCTAACACAAACCAAGACCACAACACCCCCAAGAGCAAACAAACCCTAAGGTGGAGCTACTGGCCTAGGTTTGTCTCTCTGAGCAGTATTGGTCTAACTTGCTGTAACCTTACTGTCTTTCAGCCAATGGAGGATCTTTTCAGGGATCAATGTGTTGATGCTGACCCAGATGATGGAGTGGTAGTTTCAGAGATTGCTTGCTCCCTGTCAGACCTGAACCTTGCTGTCCTTCAGGGATTAATAAATCCCATGACATCGACATTGAGTCATCAGGAGCTTTATATTCAGACACTTGATCTTGTGCAAAGACTATGTTCCTACTCCAAAAGCATGTAGTTTCTGTAGAATGTAAGGCATATCACAGGAAGAGAGTGTAACAACTGAATGCCAAATGTGTATCAACTGTAAGTGCCTTTGAAATGACAAACTAAACTGCATTAAACATCTTTGTAGCTCTGCAAAGTTGTTGCAAAAGTTAATAACTAGATATATCAAGCACAATTCTTAGACGTTTGGAAAAACACATTACATTGCACATTAAAATCAAAAAGACATGAGCATGTAGACATACTCTTCAGTTTTAACACTGAACAAAAAAGGTAACCTGATACTTCAGATTCAGACCACATTTGATAGCTGTTTCCATATTTGCCTTGAAATCACAGTAATCAAGACAATGTGCAGTGGGAAATGTGATTGTCTGTGTGCATGCACTAACAACTGGATAACAAATTGTGTGGTTTGGCATCCATTCCACACGTGTGGTCAAAGTGGACAGTGACAGTAAAAGTCTCTCTCTCTGAGAGAAGTAGATGTCTGTGTGACAGTCCTGTCAACCACTGCATCACGTCCGGGACAGTGAGTGCATCCTCATCCCCTGCAGTTTCATCTGAGGACATTCAAAATGAGACAATGTCAAAATAGCTGAATACAATTGAACAAAACCAGACAGACATGATATTACTTTGCAGCATCTATTTTGGGTCTGCAAAATTACGAGATCCTGTTTACAGTTACCATTACAAACTGGGAAAGGATACATTTTCTCAACAGCAATCCAGTGGGTGTTAAGAGTTTTATTAAGTAAGTTATGTGCACGCTACAGTATTAAAGATTCATTTATTTAACTGGCTTTATCATTTGAAGCTTCAACAATTTTGAAGTGGTTGACAGTAGTAATGTAAGGTTAATAATAGTAGTATTAGTGGCAGCAGCAGACCAAATACTGTAATGGCACAGTGGCAGTAAAAATGATGCTGGATGTATCAGGCAAATTGAGAAGCACTGGTTTAACCAAAGTAGGGTCTGGGAACCCCCAGGTGCAGCTATACAAAATTTAGGTGGAAGGTGGCACAACAATAAAAAAAGTAAATGAGAGTGTAATCAGAATCAGAATCAGAATCAGAAATACTTTATTGATCCCCGAGGGGAAATTATTTATGTTACAGGTGCTCCTTGCAAGAGAGGAAAGATACGTGAAAATATAAGAAATTTAAACAATAGTATTTACAAATATATAGTTAAATAAACAGGAATTATTAACAAACATAAACGTAAATAAATATATATATATATATATATATATATATATATTGTAAACTGAACAAGATTA
>NC_065524.1:1733387-1737119 GCF_006386435.1 Epinephelus moara
CAATGCGGCCATGAAGTTGTTGCGCAATGGTGCCGGGTCCGAATGAAATAAGTAATTCCAGGGTGAGGAAAACGAGTACAACTCTCTCAATCAGCATGTTTTGAGAGGGCGCAGTTTCAAAATGACAATCTCAAAAAGCCAGCACAAATACCAAACTTAATAAAGCAAAAAAGTAAGAAAACCGAGAAAACAAGCAGGAACGACTGCAACAGGCTGCACGCGCGGGCGCATGCACACTAGTAGCATTCCAAGAATTGTCTGTCTCATGCTGTATATTCTTCACACAAATGATTGTATAAGTCCCAGACATTTATCTCCCAATTTCTTCTTATGGTGTAAACACTTGCCTTCGAGCTCCTGCAGGAAATCCTGGAAATTATTTAGGATTTGTGCCTCTCTTGCATTCTTCAGTGTACCACTTTCACTCATTGTTGGGGCCAAGTGCGACACAGTGTAGTATGAGTCCACCGGAAAAACACATTCATGAAGAAGAAAAATATTGATGACTTTAATCAAGAATTTCATGTGCATTAGCCTAATTTTATCGATCTAAAATATAAGATGATTTTAATCAAGCCTGCTATACTTAGAACCACAGGGGCACCAACATGCCTTTTATTCAAGAGATCATGATAACTTACTCTTTCATTATCACCAGCTACAAAGAGGTCACGGCAAACTGCTCTGTTCCTTTCCAGGACACCTATTAGGCTGTAAAGTTGCAGTCCCTCACAAAGCTGCCTCAGCATGACTGTTCGTCTTGCAGCTTGGTGCAGCACAATTGCGCTTCATATGGATACAAAAGAAAAACTGTCATGTCATGTACAGGGTTCCCCCATTTATTAGTAGTCAAGTAAATTCTGAAAATTATGTAATTATTTCAATGGTGTAATGTCATTTTAGGTATAGAGGGACAGTAAAGGATGCAGGACAGGTGAGCATAAATAAGATTCTGATTTTCTAATACATTATATAGCCATTTAATATTGTGGAATTTTTGACAATGTCTATGAAGTATAAAATAAATAAAGTAAATATATCGAATAGAATTTTTATATAAAGTAAAACAGTTTATCAAAATACAATATAAACCTTATTATTTTGTCTTTCTTCTCCTCGTTAATAGGTCCCGTATAGCTGCAGCTGAGAATTTGTTTAGTGTAAGATGGCAAGTCTGAGGTTTCTTCAGCCTGAGGAAATTAAGAATAAAATTTGAGACCAAGTTTCACCACATGAAAATGACATCTTAAAGAGAGTATCTAAACTATATGCTGTCGATGAATATCAATATCCTTTAGTCTTTTCCTCTACAGTTTTGCCACTATTATTCTTTTAGTTGTTGTTTTCATATTTTATTTTATCGTTATTATTTCATTATGGACCTGGTAGTGCCATTTAGTGTCTCTGAGTTCCTTGAAAAGTATAATACAAATAAAATTGTATTATTATTAAACCACAGGAGATTGAGCCCTTTCCATTTCCCCACTGTACACCTCTGGATCTCAGAGCTGCCTCTTCCATTGAGGTCTTTAAAATGGATTATTAACAGTCCCTAAAAAATAAAGAGTTATGGAGGTTAATGAGTTCCACAAAGTCAATAGGATTTTTCCTCTGTATCATTAATGTGTACAATAACATTTGAGGATATAATTATTTGGCATGCAACATACCATCTTGATCAATGAAGAAAACTCCAGATCATGTACATCATCTCTGGTAATATTTTCTAGGTTTCCAGTCAAAAGGAAATTATACACAGTAAATTTCACAGTGTTAAATATGCAGTGTCAAAGTTCATTGACTCTTTCAGAGTTATTACAACAGATTGAGTAGATTGCACCCTAGTGTTGGTGAAAATTTCTGGAGTTAAAAGACGTGTTAATTTGACTCTGGAAAGCCCCGCCCACCTCTGCCTCCTTCAAACTGTGGATGATTTTTCTGGACGCCATTTTTCTCCCCGTCGAATGACTGCGGTAAGTTTCTTATTTTCACATATTAACCCAATTTTATGTTGGCATTTCAACAGAAATGGTGTTTTAGGAGAACATTGTGTTGTTGGCCCCCGTATTTGAGCGTGTTTTGTATCTTAACACCAAATTCAAGACGGCTAACGTGACCGAGTGAATAACCTACCTAACGTTAGCTTAAAATGTGCACGTGTCCAACTTGACCTTGTCCGCAAAAGGCAATTAACTTAGCAACATGATGTGGAGAGATAGTTTTGTTTTAACTGGTGACCAAACAAATCCACCAGCTAAGTTAATTACTTCATATTATATCAGCATTTGCCTGTGTTGGTGAGGGGAGTTGGCTAAACTAGCTAATGTTCGTGTTAATAACTAGTCTAACCTTGGTATTAGTCTCACGGTGATTGAAATTACTCTGCGGCCAAGGCATTAACATATTAACTTCAGTCATTATATTCTACGGTAAATGATGATGATGTAACATAAAGCTGTATTCGGTTTTGGGAAGCAGTTTGCACGTGTTTGAGAAATTGACCGTGTGCCTCCCCTCCAGCTTGGTCTGCTCTGTGACATACATCAGTTTAGACGGCTCATAACGTTGTTTCAGCAAAATGTAAAGTGGGATCATATTTGTTTTTGGAGTGATTTTTCGTCTAGCCTACGGTAAAGTTAACAGCACAGACTCGTGTTTTATTTTGAAGTAAAAAAGGGAAGTAGTCCATGTGAAATGCTGCTCACTGTCGCAGTGCATGATGTATCGTCAGCCATAGCAGCTGTTGTCTCCAACTTTGTTTTCTCATTTGCGTTAACGTGAAGTCACATGGTAAAAAGAGACACTTGAGGTCTTTCTGAATATGCGTTCTTGTCTGTACTTGTGTTCTTGTGTCCCTGTGAAACGTCATCAGCCGCAGCCCAAGTACTGTCCCAATACACAAGTTGGCATTTCGCCAAGAACGGTCAAGAGCCTGGAAGTTTTCTTGACACGCCCCTTTTTACCGAGGATGCATCGGTTGGTAACTTGAACGTTCTTGTCAACACAAATATCCCAGCATGCATTTCAGCAGTCGAGAGAGCCCCGGGAAGCTTTGAGAAGGAGGACAAAAGCTGTAAGTTTTTTACAAATTTCGTATGCTATTTTATCACAAAGCTCACTTCTGATGACTTTTTACGCGTAAAATGAACTGTGTAGACTTCAAATATAGGCAGTGTTACGAAAATTGACGGCAAATTTAATATTTGCTCTAACATTGTCGGAGTTGAGAAGCTCCATAAACTGGCTCGCCTCCAGGCAGCGCCTGCGGGGTTAGCTGGTTAGCTAGACGGCTTGCTCCGGTCTGCTCACCGACCCCTCTTGTTTTCCCACTGTCCCACAGTTAGGTGACAATGGCAGAGGAGACTCAGACCCACAACTGTAAGATATGTTTTAATATTCGTACCACTGTTATTG
Source organism: Epinephelus moara (assembly GCF_006386435.1). NCBI lineage: Eukaryota > Metazoa > Chordata > Actinopteri > Perciformes > Serranidae > Epinephelus > Epinephelus moara. The sequence continues at coordinate 1,736,802 of NC_065524.1, forward strand.
TGTCATTACATTAATTTCTGAAAAAAAATGTAACGTTAAGTAACGTTAGTTTGCTAGGTTGTAGCCTGTCACGTTAGCCAAGCGTAACGATCTCTGTTATTCTGTCATTAACGTTATATTCTGTGTGATGTTAACGTTACCATTGTAACTTCAAGGGACAACAGAGCAAACAAATCAAATCAAATCAACTTTATTTATATGGCACTTTTCATACAACAGTAACACAAAGTGCGTCACAGAGGTTAAAAACAACAAAGATCCAAAACAGAAAACAAAAAGAAAAGAGAAAACCCAACCCTCCCACCCCACATAGAGATA
>NC_065524.1:1737619-1746419 GCF_006386435.1 Epinephelus moara
CAGCCGCCCCTCTCAGCACCAATTGCATTCCTGGCCATCCTGGTTGTGGGGATCCTTCTCTGAATTGCATTTCTGTGTGAAGCTAACTTACATAGCCAGAGACAAACGCTAACATTGCACGATGCCTTTCCATCCTTAATATGTTGTTAATTCCATCTTGTATTTACCTGTAACTATATTCAACTAACTATTCATTCAGAGCCCCCCCCTCCCCCACGATTTCACCACAAGGTGGTGCTGGGACAGTGACTAAAGCATCACTATTACACAGTTCGGGGAGGATCCTGTTAATCATGTTTCATACCTTAATATTTCTAAACCGTATCATAATCATTTCGTTAACTTTAATAATAATGGATAACAAAATGCTGCTTTAGGGAAACTTTGTGAGATAACTTACAAAGCCAGAGACAAACGCTAGGATAGCGTGATGCCTTTCCAGACTCCTCCTCCTCATCCTGGCTCTTCTCAGCTGAACACTCCTCCTCAGCTCAGCAGCCTCCTCTTCTGCCTCCCGGTAAAGTATACCGACGGCAACGGTAACTGCTATGGTTGCCCGGTCCATATTTGCCAGCAATACGATCCAGTATGCTCTCAAAATACTCTTAAATAACGTGATCCACAAACAATAACCTTTCCCGGGTTTTTTTTTTCTGCCATTGGCTCGTGATGTACAGAAAATTCTTGGCTCGTGAGACTTAGAAGCACTTAAACAAAACAACAATAAATAACATGTACTATGAAAGGAGGTTGTTGCTGCTTTATTAAAAATAGGCATTACATTGTTAGTGTACACTTGTGGCAGCCTACATCAGCTGAGCTTAGAGTATTGTATATTGACTGTCATACATATATATATATATATATATATATATATATATATATGTACACACACATATGTATATGTATATATATATATATATATATATATACANTGTTAAATTCCCGTCATTAGCTATGTAGCGTATATTAGCATATGCTACAGCTACAAACTATACGAACTCAGTAGGGATGTGCCATATCATATCGTTCATGATGCTACCGGTGTAGTTTTTAATATGATATAAAAAATTCATATCGTGATCCTGGCAGTATTTCGACTTGTTGACTTATTGACCCCATGCTGTTACCCACGGCAACAACAAGCATGGCTGAAAGCAAAACTATCACCGAGTATTGTGGAATAAACTGTGGAGTCCTGAATGTTTTATGAACAGCCCAGGACTTGTTTAGTTAGTAACCGCTCAGAGGGAACTCAGTCAGCGGCTCCTCCGGCAGCAGCACAGTGTCTCTCCCTCTCCTTTCTTGCCGTCTCAGTGTCGTTACGTCATTTTGTCATAAACCTTTGGTAATGTAAACCAACGTGATGCTCACAGCTTGACAAAAAACTACATATATATGAATGAGGAGAAATGGCTGAGCATAAAGGTCCAGGTGGATAAAAACAACTCAATCATTTAGGATTTTACTAAAAGAGATGTTGATTTATTTATTTATATATACATATATATGTATATATATAGATATAGATATATATATATACACATTATGGCACGCCGTTCAGGAAATTAATATTTGAATATATTGAATGAACCCCGAATATATTGAATGAACCCCCGAATATATTGAATGAACCCCCGAATATACTGAATCCCCGAATATATTGAATGAACCCCCGAATATATTGAATGAACCCCCGAATATACTGAATGAACCCCGAATATATTGAATGAAACCCCGAATATATGGAATGAACCCCCGAATATATTGAATGAACCCCCGAATATATGGAATGAATCCTGAATATATTGAATGAACCCCCGAATATATTGAATGAACCCCCGAATATATGGAATGAACCCCCGAATATATTGAATGAACCCCCGAATATATGGAATGAACCCCCGAATATATTGAATGAACCCCGAATATATTGAATGAACCCCCGAATATACTGAATGAACCCCGAATATATGGAATGAACCCCCGAATATATTGAATGAAACCCCGAATATATGGAATGAACCCCCGAATATATGGAATGAATCCCGAATATATTGAATGAACCCCCGAATATATTGAATGAACCCCCGAATATATGGAATGAACCCCGAATATATTGAATGAACCCCCGAATATATTGAATGAAACTTGACTGACGTCATCATTGCCGCCATCTTGTATCTTGACCTATCGTGCGGATGCTGCAGCAAGTATGAGCCAGTCAGCTCGCAATTTAGTAGCAGCTATTTTAAGCAACGAAGATATCGTGAATACACTGGTGAATGCTTGTGCTAGCCAAATCCCCCGGAGACCTGTGCCCAATACCGTACTTCGGACGAAGAAGTCCGGTCTCTTTTTAATCGGGGCAGACCTGGGCCTACTACAACAGGCCAGGCTGCTGTTTATCATACCAACCTCAGCATGCCATCAACCTCACAGCAGTGCCCCACAACAGCCCCTTTGTACAATCTCCGCCCGTTCACACGAAAGGGCCTAAGACAGAACAGGTAAGAATAGGTAGGATTTATTTAAAACTAGACGAGGGCTCTCAGTAGAGTGCATATAAAGATATAGATATGCTATAATTTAGTTCTGATCTCCACCAGGCATGTACAGGTAGAGCGGAACTATTCTGAAACATCAGTAGGCAACGATAAATGCGCCTACTCTTTGCAGGCTCGTGTCTTGGGCGACCTGAAGCGTGTATATACACTTTTAGACTTTTTCCCCATAATATTCGTGTAAACTCGAGGTTGACGCCCAATAAAAAGGCACGTTAAACAAATTTATTACACATAATGACATTTTGCAATAGGCAGGGTAGTGTGTGAGCTTTGTGGACGTAGAAGTGAGAAAAGAAAAAGAAGCTTCATAAAAAAGCAGAGCTATTCACGGAACACTCTGCTGTGTGTAGAGATCTGTTTGTACGTCTGTATGGTTAGCTTGGTATCGTGTTCAGGTGATTTAATGAAGGTAAAACATAGTAAATGACCGTGCGTAATGGCACTGCGCTCTGACGCGGCACTTCTAGAGGACAGGGAAAGCTGCTGCGGCTGCAGGGATTGCATGAACTGAAAGAGAAGCTGTTCATATATTGTTTAGATACAATTAGAATCACCCACATCCATAGACCAATGTAGGCTCAGTATTTAGTTTAGTATTGAACGTAGGCTATTTGATGATCGGCGACACATTGTCAGCTTTGGGCACGTTACACAGCGGACTGCGCGGACATACAGACAAATGCATAGTGAGATTATGCCTGACGGAGATTATTACTATGGAATTAAAAATTTGTATTGCTGTTGTATTAATCACGCTATATAAGACATAGATGTTGTCTATCAACCACAAAATACATATATGAATACAGTGTAAAATAAGTTTACTGTTAACACTGCTTGTGTCTATACAGAATTATATATTTTGTTTAATGTTTCTAAGGTTTCAGGCACAAGGCAGTTCACGTTCTGTGGCTCAGTCCTTTTTCAAGGAGGTAATTCTCCTGCCAGACGACAAAGCTACACATGTACCAAGGCGTACCAAAAAAGCTTGGCTTTTTGAAAACGGCCACATCAAGTCTGCCTTGGAATTTGGCTGTGACTGGGATTCTGACAAAGTAATGCAGGCAATAACGGCAGCCTTCCAGCCAGCTGTGGAGGGATGCAGGTAAGTTTTGGAATTGTTTTGTCATATTTGTTCCTCTTTTCATTTGATATTTGCAAGAATACCACGACATACTATACTATGACAGCTTCATTTTAAGTGCTTGTATGTATTGACACTACATCGTTTCCTTGTACTGTAGTGTGCTCTTTTAGCTTCAACAGAAGTGTGACAAAGTGGGTGAGAATTCACCATTTGTCCCCAGTTTCATTTTACCATATTACTGTTTCATGTATTGTGTGTTTTTCCTTCCCTTAGGTTACAAATCCTGATGCCATGCTACAACAAACTAGTTGAGCCATCCCTTACCCCCACACAGAGTTTGAATGGAGACCTTGTGAAAAAGCTGTTTCATCAGAAGTCCATTTATGTCAGACCTGACAAGATCATTTTAAGTGACGAAAAAGAATATGTGAGTAGTACTAACGATTTCAAGACATGTTTATTACTGTGGCAGTCACAATGGCAATACTGTATTTTACGCTTGATTGAAATAGTTACTTGTAGTATGCTCTGACATAATACAAAAGTCTGTTACAATATTTTGTTGTTAGTATAGTCTATTGGATCCATAAAAGTTATTGTATTTATCTGTTTGCATTTACAGTCATTTTCTGATGGAGAAAGCAACTGTTTAAATGGCCCTGGTTTGGCAGAAATATCTGACACTGACAAATGTGGTAAATATTTTTACACTATTACATCATAAAAAATTACCCTTTTTTAATCTACCACATAATACATATATTGTACAAGCCCTAAATGTGTTCTGATGCTCACTGTCATATAAGTTAAATGTTACTCAAAAGTTAATTTTCCATGTTACAGTTACAGCCACTGGTAGTGCGCCTGATGTTTCCAAAGAAGTTGTCCCAGACATATCCATCTCCAGTCATACCCCTTCAATGTCCAGTGGTGACGAAGTTATATGGTGTTTTGCTACCAAAGATATTTGCACTGATGCACCTCCTATTCCAGCTGATACCCTCACCATGTCCACTAGTGCTGGTGTCATCACTATTGATGAGACTGTCACCATGTCCAGTGGAACTCCTGCCATCTCCACTGGCAACACTCATGGCTTGTCGGTTGGTCCCACTGTCAATGCAGGCGGTAAAAGGCGTTGCATCTTTGGGAATAACTCCTCCGGTGTGTCCCATGGTCCCACTCAACCCAATGCATCTGGCAATAGCTCATCCAGCATATCCTACAGGTCTATCTTTTCTAAATGTTTCATCTCTTTTCATACAGTATTGTTAGCAAATACCTATTTGCTATGTAAAGATATTGTGGAGTCATGGTGTGAACAAACAAATCATATTTGTACCTTAATTATAAGATATTCTTGTTTTATTTTGTAGTACATACCTTGACCTATTTGAGGAAGAATACCTCTCTGATGACCCTGATCTCCAGGAAGCCATTTCCAGGTCTTTAGATTCCAGCACAAGTGAGAGGTCAGTAGAAGATATTATACAAAATCTAAGTGTTGTAATCCAGGATAACAATAACTTATTTTCTAGCCTAGAGACAAGTAGCAAAAAGCAAAAAGCAAGCTGCAACCTACTGTTCTTTATCTGTTATCCAGTCATTTCTGTGGTCATTTTGTCAGCAATATACAATAGATCTATTTTTTTTTAAATCATGGTGTAAAACTTCTCTGAATGGAGATTATCCGTGCTATAACATGCATTATACAACAGTTAGTTCCGGCCCTGCAATCTGATTGGTCGAGAGACAGTAAAACCGTGACGATATTGGAGTACAACATCATGGTTATTTCACTGTGTATGTATCACTCCGCCTCACAGCTGATTGCAATCAACAATCAAATCAAAACTGACGGTTAGTGTCAGTTAGGTCAGCAGTTGCGTTGCAGGCTAATTAATTCATCCACTGTCAAACAGCCAAAAATATGGATTTATTTCCTAAAATAAGTTTTGAATTGAACTATGAATGGTCAGCAGAGGCAGATGAGGGAGAGGAGAAGCTAAATCCATCTGAGCACACATCCAGGTTTGTCAGTGTTTCATCAGCGGAGCTCAATGACTTGGAGAAAAGCAACATACTGTCGGATCAGAAGGCAGAGTCGGCTGTGCCTGTGAAGCGACAGTCCACCATGCAGTCACCAGAGACTTATTTCACCAGCTGCACAATTAATGGAAACGTGCAGATAAATGTGTGTAAAGAGTAAGTGCCTGGCGCACCATGTCTGCGTTACATAGCAACGGTGACAGCGGAGTCCTGAGGGAACTATTTTTGTTGGCGGAAGACAAATAAAATTTTTAAATTATCTATTTTGTCCTCATTTTTCAACATTTCTTAATCAGCCTTGCTTATTTAACTGTTGAACTGTTGTATAAAAGCAATATCACACTCGAGCTTGTGATGTTGTACTGTGATATCGTCACGGCTGTGGCCGCAGGCCTCGTGCCTCGTGCCTACGACCAAATCACAGTAACAACGGTACAACAGTACAACATCACTCCCTCTCGTGTGATATTGCTTAATTATATTTCATGTGTATTTCATGTGTATGTATGGCACCCTTTTTTTGTGATCAGATTGCAATCAGATAGCACTGGACCACATACATTTACACCTGGTATTAATGTACGTCTCCGGTGTCCACATCTACAGTAGATCCATTCCATGTGCCTTCCCATTGACAGACACAGCAGCCGACTATTTTAATGTTTTTTTTTTTGCTTGTTTGTTTGTTTGTTTGTTTTTTACGGCGTATTTCCACCTGCAGAGTTGTTGCATGTAGATTCAAGTTGCACTTGCATTTACACTTGTGTTCAGTGTGGTCACAATGCGTCCCTGACCACCTTCAGAAGTGGTTTGGCAGATCAAATAACAATGCGTCCTCAATTTGTTTTGAGTTTTTTTACATCCATACTTAAATGAGGTCAAGTGCTATCTGATTGCAATCCGATCACAAAAAGTGCATTTTAATACAAGGTGTGAAGGGGGCTGATGTGTGTGATTTAGTAGTTTCAGTGCCTCTTTGGATGAAGGGGGTTTTTCAGTGTTGTAAATTCTTCTCATGCTCTTTGCATTTTATGTGTGATATATCAGTAGGTTAAGTTCTTCTGGAAAAGCAAGAAAAAAGTAAAACTCTTTCCCTTATCCCTTTAAGTAGGATAGGCAAAGTAAGCTAAGGCTTCAGCCTATACCTTTTCGGTCAGTGTATATTTGTGTATATTATGTATCTGTTTTTGTTTTTGTTTTTTTCTTGTTTTTATCAGACCGAAATAAAATCACTTAAACTAAAAAACTAAAACGTCATCACAAATATTTTTGGAAAATTGATTTTTAATCAGTATTCATAATGTGGATGTGTGGATGTTGGATTATAGTACAGTATGTGAGTTATTCCCATTGACACTAACAATGCCTTTGTTTTATTGTTTATTATTGTTCCAGTGATTTAAAGATGACTTTAGAGAGAATAATGGAGCAGATTTCATCTAGAGTAAATGATGACAGCACTGTGCGCTTCAATATCATAAGAAGAAGTGTGTGGGATGGAGCATCCAGAGCCCTGGGCAGATCCAATTTTTCACCCGAGAAGAAAGTGGATGTCAAGTTTACTGATGACTATGGAATATCTGAGGGAGCCGTGGACAATGGAGGACCTACTTGGGAGTTTTTCCGACTCTGTCTTCATGAAATCAAGGACAAAATTGGCATCTTTGAGGGTCCACCTGATGCCAAAGTCCTCACATGCAACTCCAAAGGTACTTATGATTAAATTAATTCTCAATGAGGATTTTTTGTAACGCTCTAATTTATAATACCTTTTTGGAATTTTAAAAAAAAATCAGCCTGAATATTTCTGATGTAACCATTTCACATGTGATGTTTAATTTCATTTGATAACAGCAATGAAAGACAATGGATACTTCAATGCTGGCCAGATTATGGCAATGTCAATTGCCCATGGGGGACAGAGTCCATGTTTCCTGTCTGAACTCTTGTATGAGTGTCTTCACAAAGGTCCAGACAATGTAAAGGTCAAAACCGAACATATTACTGATGAGAAACAAGGTCACAGGTGCAGTCGGTGAGCATATTTTCCTTTGATTCTGTTGAATTTATAAAGAAATTATTCATTTTGCATTTGCTCATTAACATACAAACACTAAAGCTAACAGTTGTATATCTTAATTGTAAATAAAAGTCAATAAATATTTACTGCTCTCATATCCTAATGTAATTTTAATATTTTCAGATCTTACAAGCTGAGACTGAATCACAACTGCAAGACAGATCTTACAAGCTGAGACTGAATCACAACTGCAAGATGCAGTCGCACAGGCAGCCAGCTTGATTAGTCTTGCAGGTCACAATGTTCGCATAACACTGCAAAACAAGCAAGAGACTGCTTTGGACTTGGCTCACTGGTATGTCCTCCAGCGGACCCGTGCACCTTTTGAAAGGTATGTTTATAGTTGCTGCCATAGAAACTATAGAAACTGTTACGATTGTATACAAACAATTTCAATGGTGGATGTAGAGTTTCATTTTATAGTGCACCAGTGCAAGTCAAAGTATTTAATTTTTTTTGTTTGAAATTAATTGTGGGGGGTGGCCATTGGCTCTGTTGGTAAAGCCAATGCCCCCCCCCAAATTGAACATTAAATAACATCCGAACAACACATTCCAATTTGTTTCACTTTTAATAGGTTCAGAGATGGCTTAATGTCTTTAGGTGTCCTGGAAGCTCTACAGAGATACCCTCTACAGATGAAGTGCCTTTTTGTGAAGGCTGAAAAGAGTTTAACAGCAGCTGATGTAGAGAATCTCTTCTGGATCATTCACTCTGAAAGAGGGAGTAATGTATTCCAAGAAGAGTGCTGTACCCTGGCTTTCTGGCAAGACTACCTTCAGGATGCTGAATGTAAGTTTGGCATGTTGGACAGTGTTTCAACAAGACATTATTCTTTAAACTGGTTTGGCTGCATCATAGTAGTACATGACATTGTAAAAAAAAAATTTAATTGAGATGCTCCACTTTGTAAGACAGTTTATATACATATTGTACCACAGTAGCCAGAACTGTAATATTATTACTTTCAATAACGTTGTTGTAAGCTACTGTTATTACCTGCATCTCTCTCTCTGT
>NC_065524.1:1746521-1748717 GCF_006386435.1 Epinephelus moara
CAAGGGCACTGAACCCCCTACTGCTCGGGGGACCATCCTTTGCAAGTGGTGCTCACTGCAGAGCCAGTGGAGATGCAGAGAGGTCGAGCTTGACCTAGTCCAACTCCATTTCTCTGGACCTATTGTTCGGGTTTGGGTAAGAATATCTGGGTAAGCCAATCAGAGACGGGGTGAGGTGGATCATGCCTTGACAGGTCCAGGGAGGTGGAGTTGGACTAGGTCATTGGCTCTGCAGTGAGCAGCCTCTCATCCTATGGGATAGACAGCCCCCTTCACTCTGACATCTCCCCATAACAATAGAGTGAAAAAGTTGTATTTCTCCTCAAGAAATTAATAAAGTATACCTTCTAGTTAGATTTAAAAGACATTGATTTTGGCTATGTAACCCAGCCCGTGCACTGCCTCTGGCTCCTCTCTGTACCCGGAGACTCTGTGTTGTGTTTTGTTGTGTTTTTGTGCAGGTGTAATGCAGAAGGACGAGCCAGACACACAGTGGCAATTTGATCGTGGCTTTAACCACGCCGTTTATTTTCACAATCTCACAGATGCTGATGCTGGTGGCCTCACTCCTTTCAAATACAAGAGAAATATTAAAACAAAATGGTGCTTGCGTAGCTGATTACCTTCAAATACGGTTGCCTATAAGGACAAATGGCTTCAATCGCTAAACCCCCTGAGGGCAGAAATAATGTACCAGCGTCATCTATTGACCAAACTAGGCAACTGCCCTACAGCTACACGATTTCATATAAAACATTGCACATCCATAATCATATCTTGGTTGTAATGGCTTCTTGTGCATCCAGCAAACTTTGAACAAAATTAGCCTGGATTTCTTATGGTCCTCATCAATTCCTGTCTATTTATTTAGCCCATCTTTAAGTTTTGTTTTTTTTAACTCAGACCGATTCTGTTGGGTGTTATTACAGGCCAGTGTTTTTGAACCAGAGATGGGCATAAATACATCAAAATCTACTTAATTACAAAACACGAATACTTGCTCAAAAAATGTTATTAATTATAAATACAAAATACTGGTCTGAAAAATGTAATTAATTATAATTACGTATTTTGTAATTAAAATACAAGAAATACATTCATACATATTGCTGCATATTAACTCAATTTACATCTATTTTAATTATTTATTAATCATCTGGAGACATTTCTCAGATTTTTTCTCCTCTTAAATCTCTGATTCCAGCCTCTCAAATGTGAATTTTCCTGGTTTATTTAGAGCTCAATCCTATCTTTAGTCCACAGTATCTCCTTATAGCCCCTAGCACACAGCATGATTTCTATTTCACTTTTACAGTAGTTTATTATGTCTCCCAGAGTTCAGTTATTAATAACCTTCTATGAGGGCAACATTTGTAGTATTCTTGAGTTACCCTTAAGTTATGGGACTTTTATTCATGTTTAGCATAATATCTGATGTCATGACAGTATCTAATATCAATAGATGAAAACCAGAAGCTACAGATGGCTCAGGTAATTGGGTGTGAATTTGACCTGCACTTTGTCTGTCAGGCTATAGGTAATAAATAGAAGTACTCTATTGGTAGTAGGCCTATTAGTATTACTTTTATAAAAAAAAAAAGTATAGTAGGCCTATTAGTATTACTTTTATAAAAAAAAAAAGTATATTTATGTATTTAAAATACATAAATACAGGCTATTTGTGTAATTAATTACAAATTACTTCTAAAATTCAAGCAAAATACAAAATACTTAAAAGTAATTAAAATACATATTTTAAATACATGTAATTAAAATACTGCCCATCTCTGCCTCTACCATTGTTTTATAAGGGTGTCCTGATTGATGTAACTGACTTTTCCACAGCATAGCCTAGCCCTAAACACAGGTATTCCCAGAGCTACCAGGGCTTCCAAGCTGCTCTAAAGCATTCCAGATCTGATTTTAACATAGAGTGTATAATAAAGTATAAGTTACGTATATGATTGAAGTTTATAGTCTATTACATTCTGAGCTGTCCTTTCAAATTACTGTCATTTCAAAAATAAAAACTAATGCCTAATGCTGGTTTAGGGGAATTTAACTACTCACCCACTTTGCATCACTTCAGTGGTATAATACTTCATGACTTTATGAAAATGCTGGTAGATGTAGTCATCATTTAATTGTGTTAATCTTTTTTTTACGTCTTACAGGTGAAAACAATGTCTCTCTGGC
>NC_065524.1:1749505-1750614 GCF_006386435.1 Epinephelus moara
TTTACTTCTGCCCATAGTCTTTCGATCCTTTGATTATGCACACTACGTCCAACCATGAAACTTCCTCTGTTTGTTCCTCGATTTGCAATCATGAACCGTGCAACATCAATGTTCTCGCTACCAGCATCACCCCTGACATTGTGTGGCAGTCCAAATACATCCACAGCACCCTGGAAAAGATGCAAGGCAGTCGATGCTCGGTTGTCTGTGCAACATCTCAGAAAGGTAATGCAGCGACTGTAGCCATCAACTGCTCCATGATAGACAAATCCCCATGGATTTATTTTGTTGTTTGTGTCAATATGCCTGAAATAAGAAGAAATGTATTATTATTATTATTTATTATTATTATTATTATTATTGTGATAAACCACACTGGATGTACATAAAAATGTAACTTCATTGATTTTGCTGTAAGACTATTTGTACTTGGTAATAAGTTCCAACCTCCCGGGTAGAGCGGGCGCCCCCATGTACTGAGGCTACAAGTCCTCTGCAGCAGCCGCAGGTTCGACTCCCGCCTGCGACCCTTTGCCTGCGACCCTTTCCGCCAACATCTCCCTTAGAGACTCGTAGATTCCTTCAAGAAGGACGTATAATGTTCTTTCAGCAATGTTTTGTTGAACATTATTGCTCATAAGCACTATGAATGACACAATAATGGAGATATGATCCTCTATGTGACGTGATATAGTCACCAAACTGTTAGTGTCATTTGGAGTACAACCTGTAGCAAAAAAGTTTTCCAGTTCAGTAAAGTACTGGAATATTTCAGCTGATGCCATTTTGTAAAGCCAGCAAATTCAGAAGGCTATCACCTGACTTGACTTGGCTTCAGTAAAACTTCATTCCATATATTCAAAGTTTCATTCAATATATTCGAGGTTCATTCAATATATTCGGGGGTTCATTCAATATATTCGGGGGTTCATTCCATTTATTCAAAATTTCATTCAATATATTCGGGGTTTCATTCAATATATTCGGGGGTTCATTCAATATATTCGGGGTTCATTCAATATATTCGGGTTTCATTCCATATATTCGGGGGTTCATTCCATATATTCGGGGGTTCATTCAATATATTCGGGGGTTCATTCAATATATTC
>NC_065524.1:1754840-1755050 GCF_006386435.1 Epinephelus moara
TGTGTGCACAGATGTTTTACACCACAACACACCAAAAAGCAGAGGAACACATATTAACCCCGCTGCAAACTACACGTCTAAATTAACCAACAACCGACAACCGATCAACCGAGGGCAGTAATAGTCTCTGACCAACATTAACACTGTTTACACACAGACATTGATGAAAGGGAGCACAACAGACCTTGAGCAGCTAACGTTAAGTTAATA
>NC_065524.1:1755089-1764508 GCF_006386435.1 Epinephelus moara
AGGGCAGTAATAGTCTCTGACCAACATTAACACTGTTTACACACAGACATTGATGAAAGGGAGCACAACAGACCTTGAGCAGCTAACGTTAAGTTAATACTGTAATAAACCTTTTTTGATACAAGAAGTAGGCATTTGCATGGGAGTGTAAAGTGTACAGACAGAAGGAGGGAACCACGAAGGTAAGTCAAAAAAACAATCAATCTTTATTTCATAGCATTAAATTCATTTAAGGAACAGCTCCACTAGCAGATGAGATCCTGAATGAACCCTAGGCTTCTCCTCAGAACCACCTGTGGACCAGTAACATGCACATGTAAGGGCACAAGCCAACGACCCCCATAAGGCACTGCAAAACTGTCACTGCACTGCAACTCAGTAAACACACTGCAACTCACACTGAGGATAACCCCCCCCCCCCCCAGGGCCCGTCACCATATTGCACTACAAAACACATCAAATCACACTNACTGCAACTCCACTGAGGATAACCCCCCCCCCCCAGGGCACGTCACCATATTGCACTACAAAACACATCAAATCACACTGTGGGCTATGGGCCCCCTAAGGCACCTGTGGATATGCCTGTGGCACGCTCGGCTCTCCCTAAAATGAAATGCTGCTCTGGTTAAAACCACTAACAATAACACACACAAGAAAACACTTTAACCCACAGACAAATGATGTTGCTGCTTATCTCTCACAGGGTTTGAGACCCTCCCCCGGGGTCTGAGCTTTGGCGCGGGACGGCCACTGGCAGTAACTGTGGTGGGGTAACCGGCCAGTCCAGTGCAGCGAGGCGACTCCACAGGCTACAGGAGAGCCTCTACACACGGCTGGAGAGCGGACAGAAGCACTCCTATGGTCCCCACTAGGGATGCACTGAAATGAAAATTTGTGGCCGAAGCCGAATATTATTAAACGCTTGGCCGAATACCGAGTACCGAATACCGAATATCATTGTTTAGTTTTTCATTAGTTTTTGCAGATGAACCCCCTCCAGATTAGTGTTGTCACGGTACCAAAAGTGGGACCAATGAAAATACCATGGTTCTGAGTAGTATCACGATACCACAGCGAAAATGAGGCAGATGTGCCTTTTGTCATTTATGAAAAGATAAATCACTTTTATACATCAATGATATTTCAATGGAATAAATTACTTATTGATTTATTCATACTTCAAAAACAGCATCAATAAGTGATTAACATAGGGGGGATCAAAATAAAATAAATAAATAAAATAAAAATCAACCAGCCACCCTCCTCCCCTGACAGTCCCTTCATAAGTAATGAACAGTCCCTAAAGTGCGGTGAGGTTTGTGGGCCGTTACTGCCAGAAAGAGAGAAATGTGAAAGGCTCGTTTCTCCTCTGACACATCACATACCTGTGTTCGGCTGGCTCGGCTGTTCAGGTACTTCTGGGCAGTCATGACACCAAGAAGAGGATATTATTGGAACCGACTTCTCCGTCGCCCGGTAAGCCGATGGCCGCCGTATTTGACAGGAATACATTAACTGTTACGACGGTCCAGAAGCACATTTAGATTAGTTCAGTTAAGCTCAGTTTGAGTAATAGATAAGGAATAGAAAATAACCTTGCCCCCACCCGGCTAGGTTTCTCTTTCTTCTCACTTTGATTTAGTTTATTATTTTCATGCCAAATATATTTGTATGTATATTTGTCTGTAACGCATGTTGTGTGTCTAAATAGTGATGCCGTAGTTTTGTCGGCGCTTGTGTAGTTGCAGCCTTCTCTGATCTGCGTGCGAGCTCTTTGATGTGTGTATGCCTGCGTGAGTGTCCGGACACGTTGGAGTGAGTGAGAGAGTGGAGCCGTGTCTGCTGGTGAAAGCCGTTGTTGCCATCCGTTGGTCGTTGAAGACGTGAAGAGGAGTTTCAGGACTGTTCCTGCCTGGTGTGCAGATCAACGCCAGCTGAGAGTCGCTAGCTAGCTAGAGCTAAGCTAGCTAGCGTTCGTCGCACCACTTTACCGTGGACTACAAACTCTGTAGCCGGCTAGCCGGAGATAGTAAGACGTCAGGAAGAAGCTGCCCTAGAGAGAGAGCGACGTCAGGAAGAGGCTGCCTTAGAGAGAGAGAGGATGCAAGCCCAAGCTATGTTACTTAGAAAGGGAGCAGATACAGACCCAAGCTGCGTCACAGCAGACCCAGGCCATGGTCCGAGCTATGAGTCAAGCTATGGCACAACAGAACCAGGCTATGCTAGAGCTTGCAAGGCAGAATGACAGCACCGCGAGACAGTCTCTACAGTTAATGGGCGCAGTCCTACAGAACCTCACACCACGCTCTTCAGCCCGATCTTCGAAGAGAACATCATGTAGGACTTTGAGAGACCATTCCCCGAGTAACCAGAGCGAAATGGAGCACGATGAAGAGGAACAGGCACTGGACGGAAGGAGGGAGGAACAAAACGGAGTTAGACCACAGAATCTTCGTCTAGAAGTGCATGCGGAGGAGCAGCAAAGGCAAACGACGTTCCCACTCCTCAGTCCTGACTTTGACCACACAGGAGATGAACTCCTCCACACCAGTCTCACGTCTCCCCCTACGATCCAGCAGCCGCCAGCTACAGCAGCCCCTGTGGCCAACGGTCCATCAGGACCCACACCGGTTAGTACAGCGGCACCTCCCACGAACCCCCAACCCTCACATCAGAGTAACCTGGTTCCGGTGACCCCTGTCCTGCCAACCTATCAGTCAGTACCCCCACACATGGAGGGACCCACCTTTCCTGACTTTAATGTCAAGACAGAGCCCACTACTTGGAGCTGCGCATGTGTTTGGACTCTCTCCTTAACGACTCCCACGACGAGAAGTACAAGTACGCCATCTTGCTGCGGCACGTCAAGGTTCCCAGAGCACGAGCACTGATCTCAGCCTTTGGTTGGTCAGACACCCCATACTCTGAATCCATAGAGGCCCTAGACGACCGCTACGGGCGCCCGTGGGACTTCATCCTAGCAGAGACCTCAGCCATCGAGGCCCTCCCGCCGATTCGTGACAACCAAGCTTTGGATGATCTGTTCGTCAAAGTGCAGTACCTAGTGGGGATGCTGAGGTGTCAAGGTAAGGAAGGACTTCACGAGCTTAACAGCAGTTCCAGTGTGCAACGAATCCTGGATAAGCTCCCCCCATTCCGTCAGGAGAGATTCAGACGTCGCCAGAATCACCTCCACCCCCACAAGCCAGGGTCCTCTTTGATCGAACTTGCAACCTTCCTGCGGGAGGAGGTCCGCAGCCTCAGTCTCGACACACTCCAGCCAGAACCTGCCTCCCGAGAGAAGAAAGGTAAGAAGGCTAAAGGACAACGGGGAACCGCAAGTGTAATGCACACCTCTGAAGACTCTGGGCGAGATCAACCTCAAGCTGCGCTCAAGGAGAAAACCTCTAAGCAGAGTAAAGACAAGAAGAGCGCTCTGCCTCTATTGCGACAAGGATCACTGGTTCCAGAGCTGTGAAGATTTTCACAAGTTGAGCACAGACCAGGTGAGGGAGTGGATTCAGACCGACCAAAGGTGCTGGAGATGTGCCCGGAAGGGACACAGATCGTCAGCGTGCACCTTGAAGAAGAAATGTAGTCGTTGTTCAGCTGTACATTGGGACGTCCTGCATGATGTCAACCAACGGACCAAGGAGAAATCGACTGATGAGTCCAAGCCTAGTACTAAAGAGTCCCAATGTCTGTATGTGGACCCAGCTAAGAGTGGCAATTCAAAGGTTATGCTGAAGGTAGTGCGAGTACACCTACACCATCACGGGCGGATGTTAGACACCTATACTGTACTTGATGATGGTTCAGAGAGAACCCTGCTCCTACCTTCAGCAGCCCACCAGCTGGGTATCCAGGGCCCACGAGAGGTGCTGACCATCCGCACGATCCGCAGAGATGTCAGGGTGATCGAAGGCGAGCAGGTCGCCTTCACTATCTCATCGGCTGATCATCCAGACAAACAGTATATGGTCAGTAATGTATTTACCAGTGAGCATATCGCCCTCTCACAGTACGACTACCCCATTGCACAGCTCCGGGAGAAACACAGACATCTCCGCAACCTGCCAATACCACCAATCAGTGGAGCAACACCAACACTGCTGATTGGCTCTGACTACGTCGATCTCATCACCCCAGATACAGTCAACCTAGGACCCAGAGGATGTCCTGCCGCAGTCAGAACCAGACTGGGATGGACCCCGCAAGGTCTGTTCCACATCTCGAACCAGAGACCAGTGCCAACCAAGTGCCTCTACAGCAAAGTGACTTCGACGGACGCGGCACTGCTCAATCACATGGAGCGACTGTGGCAATTAGACACTCTTCCATTCAAAAATGAGAAGCAAATGGTTTGGTCAAAGGAGGATAAATATGCTGTGGCCCTCCTGGAGAAGAAGACCGTCAGAGTCAACATCGGAGGTGTACAGAGGTACGCCACCCCACTACTGAGAAGGGAGGACATGCCCACTCTGCATGTCCCTAAGGAGGTGGTAAACAACTACCTTAAGAACACCGAAAGGAGACTAGCCAGAGATCCTCACCAAGCTAAGATCTACAGGGAGGAGATCAACAAGTTGGTGACTGCTGGTTACGTGAGGAAACTCGAGAGCAACGAGGCTGGAGAGACCAAGGAGGCCTGGTACTTACCACACCATAAGGTCACCCACAATGGAAAAGACCGGGTGGTCTTCAACTGCAGTTTCCAGGTCGGCAAGCAGTGTCTCAACAGCTACCTACTACCTGGTCCCACCCTTGGGCCGTCACTCCTAGGGGTCCTCATCCGATTCCGCCAGGACCGTGTGGCCATCAGCGGAGATATAAAAGGGATGTTCCACCAGGTCCGGCTGCTGGAGGAGGACAAGCCCCTGCTGAGATTCCTCTGGAGAGACGACCCTACGGACGAACACCTATCGACCTACCAGTGGGAGGTGTTGCCCTTCCGGACTACATGTAGTCCATGTTGCGCGACCTTTGCGCTACAGCGTCACATCTTGGAGAATCCAGCGGCTACAGAGGAGGCCCGTCACAGTGTGGAGAGATGTTTCTATGTAGACAACTGTCTACAGAGTGTCGCCACTGAAGGGGAGGCCCAGAGACTAGTGACGGAGCTGAGAGCGCTACTATCAGAGGGGGGTTTTGATCTACGCCAGTGGGCCAGTAACAACCCAGAGGTCCTTAGTCAGCTCCCTCCAGAAGCAAAGGCGGCTAGCAGCGAGACCTGGGTAGCGCAGGGTCCTGGAGAGGCACACGAGATGACCCTGGGGCTCATGTGGCACTTTAAGACCGACACTCTACATTACCGGAACACCCCCACTGAAATCCAACCAACCACCAGACGGAACATCTACAGCACCTTAGCCAGCCAGTATGACCCGTTGGGTTATATTCTGCCCTTCACTACCAGGGCCAAGGTGTTGGTACGGGAGCTATGGGCGAAAGAGCAAGGTTGGGACGATCTTATTCCCGGGAACCTAGCTCAGAAATGGAAAGAATGGGAGAAGGAGCTACCCATGCTCAGCAGGATCATCCTTCCGAGGAGCTACTTTCCTCCAACTGTCGACTTGAAGAACAGCAAGATTGATCTACATGTCTTCAGCGATGCCTCAGAAACGGCCTACGGGTCCATAGCCTACCTCCGAACCACAGATGGAGCCGGCGACATCCACGTGTCATTCGTATTGGCGCGTTCCCGGGTTGCCCCCCGAAAACAACAATCGATTCCCCGTCTAGAGCTTTGTGAAGCACTAGTTGGCGCCCAGCTGGCCAGGATGGTTAGGGAAGAGCTCACCCTGCCCCTGTGCGAGACAGTAATGTGGTCAGACTCTATGACGGTGATCGCCTGGCTCCAGTCGCAATCCTGTAGGTACAAGGTCTTTGTGGGAACACGGGTTTCTGAGATACAAGACCTGGTGGGGGCGGTGTGTTGGCGGTATGTCGACACGGGCCATAACCCGGCAGATGTCATCACGAGAGGGGCTACCCTTGACACCCTGTCGCAGACGAACTCCTACAGCAACGGGCCTGATTTCCTTCTGCAGCCAGAGGAGGAATGGCCAAACCAGCCGCTTGCTATGGAGGCACCTGACGAGTCGGAGCTCAGACAGTCAGTCTTCTGTGGACTAAGTCAAGCCCCAGCCTCCGAGGGCCCCAACCTGGACGAGTGTACCTCACTGGAGGACCTGGAGAAGAAGACATTTCTCTGGCACCACAACGACCTCCCTGCCACGATGGATCTCAGTGCTGCGGACTATGCTGATGCAGAACTGCTTGTCTTACAGAGGGCTCAAATGGAATCCTTCCCTGAGGACCTCGAGTGTTTACGGAAGGGGAAGCCCGTCCCGTCCGCTAGCAGACTGCTGACGTTAGCCCCAGAACTCGATCCCCAGGGTCTGATCCGAGTGGGAGGCAGACTGCGACAGACTACAAACCTGGATGAAGACGTGAAACACCCTATCGTCTTGGGGTACAAGCACCGAATCACTGAACTCGTCATTCAGAAGTACGACAAGGCAGTATGCCACGCGGGAACGGAAAGGGTCTTCGCTGAGATCCGACGACGATACTGGATTCTCCATGGGAGGGAGGCCATCCGCCGGTTTCAGCGAACCTGTGCTGAGTGCCATAAGTGGAGAGCTCAACCTGCTGTACCCAAGATGGCAGATTTACCACCCTGTCGTCTTAAAATAGGAGAAAAGGCATTTCATTCTACAGGAGTAGACTGTTTCGGACCGTTCTCGGTCAAGAGAGGAAGAGGGACCGAGAAACAATGGGGGATAGTCTATAATGTATGACTACGAAAGCGGTGCACCTCGAGGTGTTGCACCACATGACTACTGACTCATTCCTCATGTCATTTCGAAGGTTCCAGTCCAGAAGAGGGACACCACGAACCCTCCTGTCAGACCAAGGGACGAACTTCCGAGGGGGAGAGACGGAGTTAAGAGAGAGTTTTGAGTCCATGGCGAAAGAACTGAAGAGCAAACTAGCCCCCAGCCAAGTACACTTTCAGTTCAACCCACCGAACGCTCCTCACTTCGGAGGGACTTGGGAGAGGGAGGTGAGATCGATCAAGGCAGCGTTGTACACCATATTGGGTGCCCAGACAGTAACCGATGAGGTCTTCGCAACGGTCCTCACCGAGATCGAAGGTGTACTCAACTCGAAGCCTCTGGGCTACGTGTCTACTGATGTAGCTGATGTTGATCCCGTGACGCCAAACTATCTCCTCATGGGGCGGCTGGACCCTACTCTTCCTCAGACTGTCTACTGCCCAACGGAGATGCAGGGACAGAGGATGTGGAGGCATAGTCAGGTACTGGCCGACCACTTCTGGTCCCACTTCCTTCTATACTATCTACCTTCCCTGCAAGCGAGACAGAAGTGGAACAAGGATAGAGAGCGTCTGGTCATGGGAACAGTGGTGATGATAGTCGACCAGTCCCTGCCGAGGGCGATGTGGCCTGTGGGCCGCGTGGAGAAGATCATCCCGGGTGTAGATGGTAGAGTGAGGGCGGCGGAGGTTTCTGTTCGGGGGAAGACTTACACCAGGCCGGTGGCTCGACTGATTGAACTGCCCGCATTCCCTGACTCCCTTCCTGATGACTAACAGACCTAGTCATGACTTACCTGATGAGACTCTGTACCGTCTCTATATTAGCTAGCTAATCCATGACTGGATTAGGGGGCGGCTGTTACGACAGTCCAGAAGCACATTTAGATTAGTTCAGTTAAGCTCAGTTTGAGTAATAGATAAGGAATAGAAAATAACCTTGCCCCCACCCAGCTAGGTTTCTCTTTCTTCTCACTTTGATTTAGTTTATTGTTTTCATGCCAAATATATTTGTATGTATATTTGTCTGTAACGCATGTTGTGTGTCTAAATAGTGATGCCGTAGTTTTGTCGGCGCTTGTGTAGTTGCAGCCTTCTCTGATCTGCGCGCAAGCTCTTTGATGTGTGTATGCCTGCGTGAGTGTCCGGACACGTTGGAGTGAGTGAGAGAGTGGAGCCGTGTCTGCTGGTGAAAGCCGTTGTTGCCATCCGTTGATCGTTGAAGACGTGAAGAGGAGTTTCAGGACTGTTCCTGCCTGGTGTGCAGATCAACGCCAGTTGAGAGTCGCTAGTTAGCTAGAGCTAAGCTAGCTAGCGTTCGTCGCACCACTTTACCGTGGACTACAAACTCTGTAGCCGGCTCCTTCGACAGACAGTCACACCCCCCCTCATCTTCAGTTTCACCTGCTCCCCCTCTACACCTGGGACTTTCATCTTTCCTGGACATCATCGCTGCACGAGCTCCAACCCCTGGGCATCTGGTACCATAGCATAGGATTAGCATAGGGACTTAGCATAGTTAGCTTAGGCTATTTAGTATAGGGTTTAGTTAGGATAATATTGTGTATTGTATTTCATGTGTGTCTATTCATCTAGCTTCTAATTAAAGGTACAGTTTGTTATTCTTTATCCCTGTGTCCCTCCCCCAGTTATTTAGTAGAGTGTCCACCTTTCCAAATTACATATAATATTATACATAGAGGTATGCCGGTGGCTTTACATCGCCGTTTCTAATTGGTTTGTAGGTTTAGCAGTCATAATATTTACTTTAGTGAGTCAAAGTAAGTGTACAGTCCTTTCAGTTTAATTTAATTTCGTTATTGTAGCGTGAGCTGTAACATTAACGTTACTGTCTGTGTCTGTGACCCCCGTTCAACCCACAATCGGTGGGATTCGCCTTTCGTTTCTGCTGGTGGTTGAAATCTGTAGGCTGCTCGCACAGCGTGCTGAATGATTTAAGCCTATTTTGCTCGCTCAAAACTATTTTTAGTCGCAAATGCGAGTGCCGTGACGGACGGATCGCCACACTACCGACATTTTATTCCGCCCGTCACGGCACGCCGTTTGATTGCGTTATCAAATGCCGCTATTATTCGGCCTTGCTTTTAACTTATTCCACCGAATACCGAGTGTGTGTTTTTTTGCAATATTCGGCCGAATATATTCGGTTACCGAATATTCGGTGCATCCCTAGTCCCCACTATCCTCCTCGTGTCCCTGTGGGATTCAGGAACCTCTCCCTGCTCCCCGCTGACTATCTTCGCCGCCAGCAGCCCTAAACAGCGTGCGAACACCCTCCCCCCGAGATCGAGTGCACAATAACCACTGCTTGGCTGGGCTTTAGCCCGGTAACGCTCACCAAGCTCCGCTCCCCAGAGACAACTGCCGCCCCTCTCTCCCCCTCTTTTCACTCTTACCTTAGCTGCAACCACTTGGCTCATCACCCTCAGTGCCAACACACTCTTCCCGAGCAACGCACCGAGTTCCTAGCAACGTCACTCACTACAATACCAATCATGCCCTCGTTTTTACACAACAAATGTAGCTAAACCCACCATCCGGTGGTAGTAATTTG
>NC_065524.1:1766470-1767697 GCF_006386435.1 Epinephelus moara
AGCTCAGCCCATAGCAACACAAAAATGAGCCCCATTTAAAAGACAGTCTGTCAACATAATAAGCAATGCTTGGCCATATGTTTCATTATTTTTAGCAGTTTATCTTGCACTGAAATGGCTCTAGAAATACAAAGTGAGCTTGCTTTAAAAAGTAGGTTGGGTTATTTGTATGTTAAGAGGCTAATACCAATTCTTTATTCTTGTAGATGTAGAGAGTTCTGCATCAGATGCTGAAGGCAAGGAAGGGTGTGAGTCTGAGGATGTGAGACAANGAGAGTTCTGCATCAGATGCTGAAGGCAAGGAAGGGTGTGAGTCTGAGGATGTGAGACAAGGTGAGCTCATAGAGGCAACTTTAAGTTATTACCAGCAATCATATGTACTAGCAGTTTCAACTGAAACGAGCTGCAGCCAGTACTATCATCAAGTAGGATGTATCATTACATGTGAGACTATAATCAGGTTGAGGCTAACGTAAATCATGTGTGTTTCATGCTTGTAGATGTGTTTGAGAGTAGTGAGGAGGCTGGGGAGCGAGAAAAGGAAGGGCCAAGTGAGGGAAATGCAGAGGAGTTGTTGTCAGAGGACCCAGGACTGTGGCCAGACAAGCTAACTGCTCAGCAGAGAGAGACTCTAGTTTGCAGACTGGCTAGTGAAAGTGTAGACCTGACCAAAGTGGCACCCAAAGACAAGGAAGGCAAAGCATTCCCTAACTATCTTCAATATGTTAAGTCGGCCAAT
The DNA here is from genome assembly GCF_006386435.1 of Epinephelus moara. Taxonomy (NCBI): domain Eukaryota; kingdom Metazoa; phylum Chordata; class Actinopteri; order Perciformes; family Serranidae; genus Epinephelus; species Epinephelus moara. The sequence goes on from NC_065524.1 coordinate 1,767,210, forward strand.
GGGTGTGAGAAGATTAGGAGGGACTGGTTGATTCACAGTGACAGTGCAAAGGCTCTGTTCTGCATCCCATGCCTTCTGTTCTCACATGAGCAGACAAGGCCATCTAAAAGTGCACTGAACAGCAAGGATGGACTTAAGTTATCAGACATCAAGTGACAAAAAATGTATAGAAAGTTCCCAGAACATGAGACACACACTCCCCATAAGCAGTGCTATGTAAAATGGAAAAACCTTCAGCACTCATTATTGGTAGCCACAGGAGTTGATGGGCACCTTCAAAAACAGTTCCAGACAGAAGCAGAGAAGCATACCAAGATCTTATAGAGGCTTTTGGATGTAACTCTTCATTTGGCTTCAAGAAATCTTGCATTCAGAGGCAAAACCTCAAATTTGGATGATGTCCATAATGGCAATTTTCTTGGAACTCTTGAGTTGTTGGCCCATTATGATCCCCTCTTACACGAGCACTTAGAAAAAGTAAGACAAAA
>NC_065524.1:1768502-1779921 GCF_006386435.1 Epinephelus moara
CCAGGATAGACTGAACAGCCTCGCCATTCTGTCGATTGAAAGCCAATTAGCCAAACAATTGGACTTTACAGATCTTATTAGTGACTTTGCAAACAAAAAGACCCGTCAGTGGGCATTTACTGGGATGTAAATTACATCTTTACATCTCGTGTCAGCAAGGCTTTATTTCTTTTTCTGCAAGCTGAAGAACAATTTGACAGTTGACATTTTGTACTATTGCAGGCTCTATTGATAAGATGACATAGGCCTTTGATGTAAAAAGCAGAAACCAGTCACAACTTCTTTTTTTCACATTGAAACAATATTTTTCTGTTCATTTCTACTGTACTTTCTCATTACAAAAGTAATGTAGCTTATTTGATTTGATTCTGAGTGTACAGTTGTCTCCTGTTCTCCTGTTCAAGAATAAATGTTTTAAAATCAAAATCTGCACGAGTGTCATGGATCAAAACGTTAGTACACAAACCAGATGTAGCCTAATGTTTTAGGTATTTGAGCACAAGTAGGCCAAATGCATCAATTCAGGTGGTGAATGAAAGAACCACTCATCAATATAATCTGATCTGATTGTAGCTTAAAACCCTATTTATGCTTTTTTATTTTAAATAAATACCCCTTTTTTTCTATTTTTTTTTTTTTATCTTTGCTCACGTGCCTCGTGCACTGGCATGGATAGGGGCCCACTGACATTGAGAGTGTACAGGGCCCAGAATTTGGTGCTACGCCCCTGCCTGTAATTATCGACCAGCTGAAGTGGTGAGCCCCTGATAACTGTTGAGGAGGTTGAGTGGGAAGTTTTTCTGAAGTCAATGGCCATATCTTTAGTTTTGTTTGTATTTAGTTTCAGAAAGTGGTCGTCACACCATTCTATGAAGTCATTCACAACTTGCCCATCATCGACCTCTCCATCCTGGAGCAGACTGATTAAAACCGTATCATCTGCAAATTTTAAGAAATGCCTGTCATCGTAATAACTCCTACAGTCATTTGTGTAGAGAATATACAATAAAGGAGACAGGACACACCCTTGTGGTGAACCTGCGGATGACAGCTGCTTCTTAGATAGAGCGCCATTAACCCTGACTGCCTGGGCATACATGTTAAAAAATCTAAGATGCATTTCACTATTCCAGCATCAAGATTAAAAGTGGACAATAGTTTCCTTACTAAAATATGTGGCTGTATAGTATTGAAAGCTGAGGAGAAATCTACAAATAAAAGCCTTGCATGAGTTTTTGTACCCTCAAGGTGCTTGTATAAATAATTAAAGCAGCTGTGCGTAACTTTCCGTTTTCGTTGATTATAGCGCCCCTTTGGTCGAAGCGGTATGACACCCACAGCCTGGTGTCGTAAAATTACGACTGCAGCCTTCGGCTTCATTCATAAAATCTCGAGTGCAACCGGCAATTACCGCATGCATTTGTTTAGGAGAGCGAGAGGAAAATCATAAATGCTCTGGTGTAGCTCTGAATTTCTTATAAACTGAGGACAACTGCCTGCTGTATATTTGTGTTCATGGTCACAGTCACAGATAATTTTATTGTGTTTGTTGTAACGTTACTAGACAAAAGTGGTTCACATCAACTAATGTTACATTTAGCTTACTTATAACTTCCATGTCGTCATATATTGAAGTGAAACAACGTCTAACAAGTTGCAGTATATTCTCTAAATAAAAACAAAAATGACATACCTGTCGATTAGGAAAAGGACCAACTCGGGATCAGTTTTAAAACCTTTCAAATCTCTCAGCTCTCTCCACTTGGTGAATGTCCGGCCGAGGTTTACGCACGTTTGGGCTCGAGCCCTATCACTGTCCCGTTTAGACTTCTTCTGTTCTTTTTCTTTTAGATGGTGTTCCTTCTTTATCCGCCATGACATCAAAAGTACAACCAAGTCCTTATAGACACATCTGGTAAAACTGTCATGTGTTCAGCAATGCCCATTGCGTACCGCTTACTCGAAGAACACTCTGTAAACACGGCTCTTCTTCTTCTCTCAATTTATTGGCAGATCGTAAACAACTTCCAGGTGCATACCACCACCTACTGTACAAGAGTGTGCAATGTGTCCGAAATCATTCACTACTCCCTACTACATGTCATTTAGCCTGTTTCTTAAATCCTACTCGTAAACACAGCTTCTTCTTCCTCTGTGGTTTAATGGCTGCGGGCCGCTGCGGGCGTGCAGACTTACTTCCGCCTCCAGGTGCCGTATTCTGGTTTGCTGACTTCCGCTGTGTCCGACCCGAGCCAGGCTACGCTAAATAGCCATATAGAGAAAGGCTTTTTTGTCACTGTTGGGTTCAAATAAATATGCGGATCTTCAAGGGGGGGGTGATACGAACTAGGGACAGTTTTATAAATGGTAAAAAGTTCCGCACAGCTGCTTTAAATAGGGTAACAGTAGCATCATCTACCCCTCTATTGGCCTGATATGCGAATTGCAATGTAATCACAGGTAATCACATAATTGATCTGCACAGACCTTAAGAAGTTTGCCAGTGATCATGTCAGGCCCAGGGCTCTTCTTAATGTTGCATTTTTGGAGCATGGATCTGACAGAAAGGGCACTAATACTGGGTTGACAGGTGGCAGTAAAGTCACTCAGAAAATCAGACAGATCAGAATGCATCTTAGTAAAATCATGTTCATCATTGAAATGCAAATAAAAGTCATTTAGAGCATTTGCAAGCTCTGGATTTGAGTCAAGACCATCAATGGTGATTGACCTATACTTCTGCTTGTCCTGGCTGGTCATGGCTCTCATACCATCCCACACTGCTTTTAAGTCATTACTGTGAAATTTCTCCTCTATTCTACTTTTATATTGTAGTTTTGCCCTCTTAATTTCATATCTGACCTCTTTTTTTGCTTCTGCCTTGTCTCCCCCATACAGAAAGGCATTATGTTTCCTGTGCAGTGCGTCCTTCACTGCTTTATTTAGCCAGGATTTGTTATTAGGAAAGTCCTTTAAATATAGGATATATGATGATATCACCTCAGTCCTCTCATCGAGATCAGAAGAAGAGTCATTAAGAATGTTCCAGTCTGTGCATTCAAGGGCTCCCTTTAGTTCCTCAACAGCATCCTCTGTCCACATCTCCACTTCTCTGGTGGCAACTTTTTTAAAGGCCCATTTATGCTCCCTTTACATACGAAAATGTATACGTCCATTTCAAACGATGTTACCGTCACTGCCCACATACTTCCATGCGTCCATTACGTTGGCATGGATGTTAACCAATATATCCACCAGGGGGCAGCCCAGAGTCAAACGTTTATGACAACAACAAACTCAAAAACAAACATGGCGACTGTGGAGGAGATATTGATAATGTACCTCTTGCATAAAAGACAAAAACAGAGGGACCCCAGTCGGAGGGTCGGCCCTGGGAACGGAGCGGAACCCGCCCGCTCGGCGAGACCGAGCCTCGGGGGTATGTACGGGGCTGGGAGGGCGGGGTCCGCGGGGAGGGAGGCCTCCGTGTTTGAGACGGGAGTGGGCGGCGGGAGGTCGGACACTCCCAGAGAGGGGAGAGGGAGAAATATAACAAAATAAGATGAAATAGGAAAAACCTGTCTCCCTCTTATTTTATTTTCAGCTTTTCAGGTGAAAAAGTTCCGCCATAGTTATTTCTTCTTCATGTCTCATTAGAGCTACGTATCGGGTAGTGACAGCAACACTGCCCCCACGGTTTCCGGTGGCACTGCTCCGTTTGGCCCGTATCCGTAAGCTTTATGGAAACGTGCAGAAATACGGATGAAATGAACGCGGAGCACGGACAGAAGGCTCTGTCCATATCCGGATCCGTATTTAATGTTGAGCATAAATGGGCCTTTAGGAGTGGCTTGTAGGTTGGGATGAGAGAGATAGCGTTGTGATCAGAAGAACCAAGAGGGGGCAAAGCTATAGACTTATACGGACCTTTGACTGAACCATAACATAGGTCAATGGTTTTGTTCAGTCTAGTAGGGCAAGAAATATACTGATAAAAGTTACTCATTGACTTCAGATTGCAATGATTAAAATCACCAAGAATGAGACAAGGAGTATCAGGAGAGAGGGACTGTAGCTTTTGTGTGACCTTTTGAATAACTGTCACTGCATTCTTTGCATTGGCTTTGGGGTGTATGTATACTACAGTGACAAATATTTGGGGAAATTCACGGGGGAGATAGAAGGGCCGCAGGGACGCAGACAGCAGCTCTATGTCCGCAGTACACACAGCCTCTCTGACAGTGACGTGTTTACACCACCGCTGATTGACGTAGAGGCAGACCCGCCTCCCTGGGCTTTCCCTGTAACGTCAGCGTCCCTGTCAAGTCTCACCGGCGCACCAAAACCAGTGAGTGTTAAGTCGGTGTTCAGGTCCGCAGCAGAAAGCCATGTCTCGGTGAAAGCCATGATGCATGCATGTGTCTCTGAATTTCTCCAGATGAGTGACGTTGGCTTGGATCTCGTTGACCTTATTTCTGATGGACTGGGCGTTGCAAAGTAGTATCGAGGGGAGGGGTATACGGTGGAGATTCAGACGCTTCAGCCTCTGTCTGACACCTCCCCGTCTTCCACGTTTCCGTACATTGCATTTTTTATCCCGCCGTGTATTAAAATTCACATTGAGAATATCCACTGTTTCGTGATCTTCCATGAGTAAGTTCAGGCGGATAAGTGGTTTCTGTTGATCCCTCAGATTCAGTAAGAATTCCCGATTGTACTGAATCCTGCCTGTGTGTGAGTGGCTGGGATCAAACAAACTCTGAGCCACGACAAACAAAGTCCAAGTAGCGATCAAATACAGTAGCTCCATTTTAGAAAAAAGTGGAGAATGAACAGTGCAACAGACGTAAGTCTCACTCAGCTTGGTTGTTCACAAGGACATAAAAAGACATAAAAAGACATAAAAACGAGACAGACCACTACTATATGTCGCTACTCGTGCAGCGCCACACAGAGATCACCACCGACCCAAGGTGTGCAAGAATCTGTTTGTGAACAGTATTAGCAAACTAAACACTTAGCTTTGGCAAAGCCAACTAATCAATGACCTAACTGCAAACAATCACAACAATAACTCAATGACAGCATTAAATCACATACAACAAGTTAAACAGTCTTGCTTAGCCTGTAAAGCTGTGATGAAGCTATGCCCAGTTGTTACTTTACCAATCCTTGATGATGGGAGAAAGAGTCACTTGGTGGTGTGCTGCTTTGTTAGCCGGTAGAAGAAGGCTGGGAAGAGTTGTGGTTCCAGCTGCAGTCTTTGCTGTGTCCTTGTTCCAAAAGTTCTGATCCGAGGAAGCCAGTCGCTGTGGGTCCTTGCAGAATTAGACGCTGGGTGCTAACTCACTTAGTTCCTTGTTGCTGGAAAGCTAGTTGCAAACCTTGTGCTTGCACCTCTAACTTTCTGGTTCAGGTTAGAGAGTCTGTGATCAATTGTCCCACCTTTGATGGTTCAGGGCAAGGAGCAAGGGTCTGAGCATCTGGGCTGGTCCAGGCCCAGCAGGAAAAAGGTGTGGGCTGCTCCGCAGTTCCTGAGTAAGAGCAAGTTGTCTGAAGGGAGCAGACCTTCTACATATACCTGTTTTGGGACTTGAGTCTCACTGAGGTGTGAGGTGAGACCTCCTGTGGAGATGGGTGTCACATAGCTCTCTTTGTTTGAAGACAAAGAGCATGCAGAGGAAAAAGCCTTCAAATGTCCCGTTTAGATTTTAACAAATGGCAAATCATATGTGGTCCTTTGAATCCCAACGCATCAGGGCCAAATTGGAGAAATCACTAAACAAGAACATGCCTTCATGGTAGTTGACTCTCCCGTCACCCCAGTGTTGTACACTCTCCCTAAAATCCATAAACCTTATACCACTGTACCTCCTGGCTGTCCCATTGTAGCTGCCATCAGGTCCCTAACAGAAAATATATCAGCGTTTGTGGATCATTTTTTTCAACCACTTGTCACCACCCTGCCATCTTATGTTAAAGACTCTATGGATTTCATCAAGATGATTCAAACAATTCAATTGACAGATGACCACTGTTTTCTTGTCACCATGGACATTGAGTCTTTATACACGAATGTACCCTTTGAGGGGGGTCTCCAGGCAGCAGAATCATTTTTAAATCTACGTTCCAACTGCACCCCCAGTACTCTTTGTATTGTGGACCTCATAGAAATTGTCCTCACTTCTAATTTTTTACTTTTTGGTTCTGATTTCTACCTCCAGGTGTCAGGCACGAGTATGGGAGCCAAGATGGCTCCAAGTTTTGCCTCCCTATACTGTGGACTCTTTGAAAAGGAAATCATTTTTAATCACCATCTCAACCTGCACCTGCCTTTGATCTCTAACTGGAATAGGTACATTGATAAACAATGGTACATTTTTCTCATTTGGACAGGCTCTGAGGCCCAACTCAAGGAGTTTCATAACTTTATTAACACTAACAGTCACCATCTGAAATGTACCATAGAATATGACAAATACAAGATGAACTTTTTAGACATCCTTCTGTATAGAGACTCCAATAGACTCCATTCTTCATGGATAATCCTTTCACCCCATCCCACTTAAAAGGAGTTTGCCCATTTCACAGTTCAATCGTTTCCACCGTATCTGATGTGGACTATCAAGCTCAAGCCTCTGACCTGGATAAACATTTTCAAGATAGACCATATAAACATGAATGGGTCGCACAAGCTTGCAATCACTTTGACTATGTATCACAATCTGAGTGCCTCAATAATACTAGATCCAAAGTATCTGAGCCAAGGGTTAATTGTGTTATCCAGTACTGACCTCTTGGTAGGGAATTTCAAAATATTATCCAAAAACACTGGCACATTATCGATTCTGATCCTACACTCAAATGCTTCTCTTCACCACCTCGTGTTGTGTTTAAGAGACCACGCAACCTCAGAAACATGTTAGTGAGAGCTCATCATCCACCTGTGACTCCACTCCATTTTTTACAGTGTGTTCCCTCTGGGAATTACAGATGTGGTAACTGTCCCCAGTGCAACTTTACACACAAAACTACTACCTTCAATCATCCACGCACTGGCAAATCTTTCAACATTAAGGGTATGATTACATGTAACACTAAAAATGTGATATATATGCTTAAGTGCCCGTGCGGCTTGGCGTATGTGGGTAAAACAACTAGACCATTAAAAACTAGAATGTCAGAACATAGGTGTAACATTAGAAACCACGGCACCAGAAGACCAGTGGCGGTGCACTTTACGCAAGCTTCTCAAAATGTCTCCTCTCAGATATGTAGGTATTCAAGATTCAAGATTCAAGACAACTTTATTAATCCCCCTTAAGGGCAATTTCATTTGACAGCTCGCACAACAACACACACACAACACATAGAACATAGAAAGAAAATGAACAGCTGTGTGCAAATTTTGTTAGTCGCCATGATGAATTACATTAAATGTGAAGAAAATACCAATAAATATGTTCATTAAAAAGTAATCAATACCGGCACTGGATGATAAAAATACATAGAGGTACACAGTACCCAATGCACAATGCACAATACACAAATAAAATAAACAAATTGTAGAGGGTCGAGTTTACCCTCGATAGCTGTGAGAATCTCATTCTTAATTATCAATGAAGTGAGGGCAATTGGCCTTAAGTCATTAGGCTGTCTAGGCTTACTATTCTTCGGTAGTGGCACAATATGAGATATTTTCCATGTATTGGGATACTGAAAAGAATCAACTATCATTTGAAAAATATGTTTAAGAACACCACCAAGCTGCACAGCGCAGTGATGCAATGTACGGCCACATATACCGTCAGGTACTGGGGCTTTTCTCACATCAGTGCCTTTCAATAACTTAACCACCTCATCCTCTGATATTATAATGTCGTTGGCTGGGGAAAGTGAATTTTTAAGTTCACTTATCTTATCAGAAAAGTCAAGCTGCTCAAAACGAGAATAAAAAGCATTTAGAAAATTTGGCAATTCCTGGTCCTTAACCCCTTCCAGATTAACATGTTTCCCAGTACTGTCTTTATTCTGGTTTATAGCGGCCATGGATTTAATGCCCTTCCAAGCATCTCGAAGATTACCACTACTATACTGTAATTCTATTTTTTCTCTATATATTTTCTTTGCTTTCCTTATCTCAGTCCTCACTTCCCTGGATACTTCTTTCTTATCCTGACTGTTACCTGAAAAGAAAATGCGTTTCTTCTAATTAAGAACCTTTTTTAATTCTTTAGTAACCCAAGGTTTGTTGTTTGGGAAAATAGTAATCTCTTTACAGGGGATATTAGTATCTACGCAGAAAGATACATAGGAAGACACCACCTCAGTCAGGTCATTACAATCATCACAAGCATCATAAAAAACGGACCAGTCTGTGCACTCAAAACAAGCTTGAAGTTTGCTGATGCTTTCCTCTGTCCAGCACTTGACTGTCTTCACAGTGCGCTCCAAGCGTTTACATACGGGCTTATAGGAGGGCAAGAGGAAAATGCTGTGGTGGTAGGATGCTCCCAATGCAGGTCTGGGAACAGACTTATAAGCACCAGGCACAGTGCCATAACATAAGTCAATCATTGTATTCCGTTGTGTAGTGGCACATGTTACATATTGCTCATAAGTTTTTAATGATTTGTCCAACCGACAATGATTCAGATCTCCGAGAATGAATTTCGGAGCGTTAGGAGAGAGAGAGAGTCAAGCTTTTGTGTCACATCCATAATCAGCTGCGTGGCTGCAGTAACATTGGCCCGTGGGTGAATATAAACAATTGTAAAAAAGAGTTGGGAAAACTCTCTTGGCAAATAATAGGGGCGGAGGGAGATGGACAATAATTCGAGGTCGGTCGTGCAGATCCTTTCCCACACAACAACCGTATTGCAGTATCTCTCATTCACATAAAAGCAGACTCCTCCCCCCTTAGCCTTATTTGTGATAGAGGGACTTCTATCCATCCGAATGGGATAACCAAACCCACTGATGAATAATTCATCATCCCGGTCAGCTTCACCCAGCCATGTCTCCGTAAGAGCCAAAAGACACGTCTCCTTAAACTCCTGCTTGCATTTAGCTAAGCCTCCAGTTCGTCCAGCTTATTTCGGATGGACTGCACATTGGAAAGCAGAATTGTTGGGAGAGGAGGGAGACTCCGTCTGACGTCAAAATCAACTTTCCTGATTCTCCGCTGGACACCTCCCCTTTTCCCTCTTTTCCTGCAAATCCTTTTCAAAGGTTTCTTTCTGGATAGCTGATCACTGTCCAGTCCACGTAACTGTGAGGAAAAGATCTCAGGGTTGCTTGCAGAAGGTTGTAAAGACAGGAGAAACTCATGGCTATAAGTGATTCAGTTCGGAGTGCCGCCGCCTCCATTGTCTGGAATAGAACTGGTCAAACAGCCGTGACGTGGTGGTGATATTAACTCTCTCGTTCTCAAAAGAGAAGCATTCTGGGTATATACCCTGGACACTTTGGCTCCTAAAGGGCTCAATGTGGAGTTCGACTTAAGGCCCTTTCTGTGACTTTGTTGTCATTTTTCATTCTTCATTGGGATATGTGTCAAGGAACCTATTACCACTGCTAGTTTGTGTTGACATTGTTCCCTCAGTAGCTGGTCTTATGTTTATGTATTCATACTGTGTGAGCCATGTTCACATGTTATTCTACACGTTATATCGCTGTGGTTTTGATTGATTATCACTACTTACATTTAAGAGGTGCCTCTACAGTATTTTTTTCCCCTTTGATATCACATGATTTAATGATGGTCTCTACCTGATGCTTTCATCATCTGATATTTAAAGTGTCTTTTTGTATAAAATGCTTTTTGTACTGCAGGTCTTGTACCTGCCAAAAAAAAAATTCTAACACTTCTGTAAATAGGTATATGGGTATTATTGTGATTTTTGGTATATATTAATGTAATTGTTCTATGCTTTTGTGTAGGTGTGTTTAAATTATGTATGCATATATAATCAGCTGTAAAAACTAAACAGTCTTACACCTGTGGTTGATCACATGATTTGTCAGGTGAACCTAGGGGTTGTATATGAGGTGTGTCTCCACACTCATTTCATGTGAAGGGCAGGTGCCCGAAACATTACATGTGGTGATATACCATTAAAGTATATTAAAATTTGAAGGAACAGTTCCCGGTGTGCGGACTTCATGTTCATTTGTGCTGAATACCTTGCCATGCCTTCCATGGGTCTCCCTTGCTGAAATGTCCTTCTATTCTCTGCCTGTAGTCCTCCTTGGTGCCTTGATGCCTCTCTTCAGGTTGGACCTGGCAGCACTGTATAGTAGTGATGGCGGAATGAAGCCTCATGAAGCATTGTCTTCATTTTCTGAGCCCACTAGATGGTGCTCTTGGTTTAAAGAGAGAGGCTAAAAGAATGGAACTAAATAAATCCAATTGTCAGCACTCACAAATATCACATAATGAAACGCGTCCGTTTGTGATACTGCTGTGCGTTATTAAAAGACTGATATATATGATATTTGTGAGTGCTGACATTTGGATTTATTTAGTTTGTGAGTTTTGGGTCGGCACCCTGTGATTTTTCAAATGGTGAGTCGAGCACGTCAATTCTTTTGTTTTTGTAAAAGAATGGAAATCTGGTATGTTTTAAACCTTTTGTTGAACAAAAAGCGCCATCTAGTGGGCTCAGAAAATAAAGAAAATTATTCATGAGGCTTCATTAATCTGAGTATGGGTCGTTCTTTCATTATTCCGTTTCAAAACAAAATAAAAAAAACAAAAAATTAAATCCATTTTTCCATTTTTCTGTTTTGAAACAAAAACCGAAAAACACAAATACAGATAAAAAAAATGGTGTTTTTCTGTTTTGGAAATAAAAATGGAAAAACCCGACTTTGGTTTTTTGCAGATTCATTTTTTCATTTATTGTTTTGGACAAAAAGTCGAACTACAGTGACATCAGAGGCGGAAGTAACTTCAAAATAAAAGACAGGAAGATAAGATTGCCTGTAAAACTTATTAATATCCTATACAACTTTCCCATGTATCTTTTATTTCCACTTACATCTGATGTTTTGCGCAAAACTGCCTGCCATTGCTGTCAGGAACTTTTTATTCATAAAAATAGAAATAAAATGTTATGATCGCAAATTTTATGGCTACAGTAAAACTTGTTGTTCAGCCATAACGGTGCTGTTCAGAGACTAATAAGGGAAATCGTCATGCATATTGTTCCCATGACGGACGTATAGGGATTCCCTCAAAGGTTGTGTTTTAATATTCATTCGCCGAATTGTTTGCAGTAAAGTAATCGAGGATATACACTGAATAAAAATATAAACGCAACACTTTTGTTTTTGCTCCCATTTTTCATGAGCTGAACTCAAAGATCTAAAACATTTTCTATATACACAAAAGACCATTTCTCACAAATATTGTTCA
>NC_065524.1:1782003-1783371 GCF_006386435.1 Epinephelus moara
TCCTGCCAGGATTGGGCTGGTAAATGCTAGATCGCTAGCGAACAAAACGTTTATCCTGAAGGATTTCCTGACTTCCCGAGGATTGGATTTTCTCTGTGTGACTGAGACGTGGCTGACTGTTGGTGAGTCCAGTGCTTTCACAGAACTTATACCCGATGATTGCTGCTATTTTAACTCCCCGCGGACGTCGGATCGAGGAGGGGGGATAGCGACTATTTATAAGAGTCACTATAAATTTAAGCAGCTAGGTAAGATGACGTGTGCTGTCTGAGTGCCGTAAATCGTTTTGTCCTGGAAGCGACCTGCGGTGGACCCGGAGACAGTTTCCTAAGGGTATGGATATACACTATATAAAAATAGCTTATCTTCACAACGATGATCTCTGTTGTTGTTGTAGGTCACGCACAGACATCAGCAGAAACGAGAGACTTTTGCATATCCAGTCAAAAGTTCCTTGTAGCGGCTTTAATCCATTATTTTTTTTTTAAATATATAGACTCTTTGGGTACCTCACGATTCCATTCGATTCCAATTCTTGGGGTCATGATTCAATTCAAAATTGATTCTTGATTCAAAACGATTCCCAGTTCAAAAATTTATTCCTGATTCAGTACATAGGGGTGTTTAATTTCTACTCCAGTCTGCTGTGCACGTGTGGAAAATTATGGCATGAAAGCAGAGTAAAGTATGTACAAAATTATGTCACTTTTCTATTTGAAAAAGTCAAATAAACTGATTGCAATAATCAAACATACAAAGGCAAACTTAAGACAAAAGGTAACATTTATTCATGCTTAACTTGCACAAATGAAAAGTGAATTCTCTGTGATTTCAAGAATAATAGATTCAAGTTATCAAAAAATAAATTTAAATTGCTGCTTAGGGTTGGGCATCGAGAATGGAATCGTGAGGTACCCAAAGATTCACATCCCTAGTCATCATGGCTCAGGCAGGATGAAGATGAGGCCTCCGCGCAGTATGTGCTGCTCCTGAGAATCACCGGTCCAAACCTCCCGATGGACACGTCCCCGGCAACGCTGAGCACAGCGAGAGTCTCCTGACGTTTAATTTTCAATTCCAGCCAACAAAACAGGAGTTTTTTTTTCTTGTGTTCATTGAAAAGTAAAAATTTGTTAAAGATTTGTTATCAAACTGCTTTTGGTCCCCACTTCACGCATGTTGTGGTCAACACAAGCCTAGCCTTAATACTAGTAACTTTAAAGGTAGGGTCTGGAGGATTTTCCAGTTGCTGTTTGTAAACACACATTCAAATTTGGCCCCTCCTATCAGGCTCAACTCTCCCGGGTGTACGGAGCCCGGAGGTACGGAAGAAGGCTTCACAGAAGAGGTTCAGGCAAGGCTCGTGCT
>NC_065524.1:1783871-1798246 GCF_006386435.1 Epinephelus moara
GTTGCATACAGTTAGGGCTGCCACTAACTTATATATTTTTAAAAAATAATGGATTAATCAATTATTTTATTCGATTAATCAGATTTTGAAAAAAGGCACAGGATGTATTTTTGTATGACATTTCTATTGTCATAGTAGGTGATAAAACATTTTAAATACATGTAATTAAAATGCTGCCCATCTCTGCCAACAATGCATAGGCCTATGTGATACAACAATATAAAAGAATACATGTAAATATATGCTGCATATAATTTGAATTGTCCGTATCAATGACCTGAAGAATTCCAGGTCTGTATAATACAACAGAAACTAAGAGAAAACCAGGCTTTCATTGACTGCAAATAAATCTATGGGCCTACTGCCATCTGCTGGTGAAAAGGACAAACATCAGTTTGAAACTTCACTGATGCAACGATGCGTTATGGAGAAACCCATTATTAACAGTAACAACGCAGCACACACAATAATTTATTATATCCTCGATTACTATATTGCAAACAATTCGGCGAATGAATATTAAAACACAACCTTTGAGGGAATCCCTATACGTCCTTCATGGGAACAATATGCATGACGATTTCCCTTATTAGTCTCTGAACAGCAACGTTATGGTTGAACAACAAGTTTTACTGTAGCCATAAAATTTGCGATCATAACATTTTATTTCTATTTTTATGAATAAAAAGTTCCTCACGGCAATGGCAGGCAACTTTTCAAAATGCGCAAAACATCAGGTGTAAGCGGAAATAAAAGATACATGGGAAAGTTGTATAGGATATTTATAAGTTTTATAGGCAATCTTATCTTCCTTTTATTTTGAAGTTACTTCCACCTCTGATGTCAGTTCTACTTTTTGTCCAAAACAATAAATGAAAAAATGAATCTGCAAAAAAAACGGGTTTTTCCATTTTTATTTCCAAAACAGAAAAACACCGTTTTTTTTAATCTGTATTTGTGTTTTTCGGTTTTTGTTTCAAAACAGAAAAACGGAAAAACAGATTTAATTTTTTGTTTTTTTGATTTTATTTTGAAACGGAATAATGAAAGAACGAATCATACACGGATTGTCATTCAGCCATCACTACTGTATAGGTCCCTGTTGCCAGACCTGAAGGCTGTATTTCTTTCCTGCAGCAGATGTTTGACATCCCTAGTCATCCACAGTTTGATGTTAGCGAAGCACCTGATACGCTTGTCCACAGTGACACAGTCAGTACAGTTCTTGATGTAAAATAGGACAGTGGATGTAAAGTAGTTTATGTCCTGATGAGCAAATAAATCCCAGTGTGTATCCCAGAGTTGGCTTGAAGCTCCCTCAGGCCATGTTTAATCAGTCTCACACTGGGCTTATTTTTGTGGATGTGATGTCTGTATGCCGGGGTGAGAAAAAGGGAAAGGTGATCAGACAGGCCTAAGTGGGGGAGTGTGGAGACTTTGTATGCTTCCTTAATGTTGCTGTAGACATGATCCAGTGTGTTTAGACCTCTCGTGGGACATGTCACATGCTGGTGGAATTTAGGGAGGACAGGTTGGCTTGACAGATTGGAAGTTGGCTTGATTAAAGTCTCAAGTTATGATGAAAATCCCATCTGGGTATGCAGTCTGTGATTTGCTAATGACAGACAGCAGATTTGTCCAGGGCTAGCTTGGTGTTTGCACTAGGTGGGATATCATAGTGGGATATATACAGCCATAACAATATCAACTGTAAATTCCCGGGGCAGGTAGAGGGGTCGGCATCTCATTGTAATATACTCCAGGTCTGGTGAGCAGTGTGTGTCAATGGTGGTATATTCGTGCACCACTGGTTATTGGAGTATATATACCCCCTCCTCTGCTCTTACTGGAGTCTCTGTTCCTGTCTGCCTGGTGGGCTGTGCGGCCCGCTAGCATGATAGCCTCGTCAGGGATCCCGCTGTGTAGCCAGGTCTCAGTTATCATCATTAGGGAGCAGTTCAGAACCGACTTTTGTGCCGCGATGATCATCTCCAGCTCATCCACCTTGTTGCCCAGTGATCTGGCGTTAGTGAGAAAGATACTGGGCATCGCTGGTTTGTACGGGGCTCTCCTTAGCCTGGTTAGCACACCGGCTCGACAGCCACGCTTCTGCCTCCGCTCCCTCCAGCGCCTCTTGTGTCTCTCGTCCGGTATAGTAATCCACCAAGACCCCGCTGTGTATATGGTTGTATCTACTGCTCCGGATTACATCCATACGGCCACATACTACTCCGATCGTCCCTGCTGTATGTAATGTTGCTAGTCGACAACTGAATAAACGTAACAAACAACAGGAAAACAACAATCCACAGAGAGAGCAAAGCCGCTGCATCCGAACGCGCCGCCATCTTGCCCAATTCAAAGGATGTTATTGGCATGAAAGTTTCAAGAAAAATGTTGCCAAGGCATCAAAAGACAATTCGTCCAAACATTTGGACAGTAAACAAGAATAGTAATATGAACATTAGTGCAACATCAAGATTGATATAATTCATTGTATACAGTATATATCATACTCATATGTGTGTGTGTGTGTGTGTGTGTGTGTGTGTGTGTGTGTGTGTGTGTGTGTGTGGTGTGTGTGTGTGTGTGGTGTGTGTGTGTGTGTATGTCTGTCTGTCCCTCAGGTTTTAGCATACTGCTACACATTGGGCAGTAAGCTATGCCCTGTGTCCTTCTCTTAGCCCTTTGATGTCCTCACTAAGAGAAAAACAATGGAAATAGACAGACCCCATAGTTTTTTTAAAATATAGGCCTCTACCAAACAGGTGAGATAGCTCTTCATGGTAATGGTAAAACATAAAGAAAAAGATCAAATTTACAAACCACACACTGTTATAACAACCAGGTCTCATTCTGAAGTCGTCTAATACCGGCACTTGGGGCAGTGACCTCCACCATCAGACCCTGACCACAAAATCATGTTAGCATGATACGCAGCCAGTTGCCATTATTGTGTAAAGGCAACCGGCAGCGTCAGGGGAGAAAACGTGGTGGGACAACAACTTAAGTTAAGGGGGCAGAAGTCTGAGTAGGGCATGGTGAATGGGTCCAACAACCACTGAATTTCACCCAGGGAGTCGGTGTTCACTTCCCGTATGAATGTAAAGCCAAACCCTGTTCTTTTGTCCTAAACCAAATCACGTGCTTTTGTTGCCTGAACCCAACCATACGTATGTGTGTATTGACAAAACATAACCACATGCATCTGTTGATGAAGAAAAAAGCTTAAATTCGTGCTGTTGTACAGGCGTAGTGCATTTATCCTGAAAGAGACTGTATGCAAACTGTACATGTCCTGTGAAAACAGAGGTGTATTTTGAAAACAGAAAATGCATGTAACAAGATGCAAGATGCATCCCAGGATGTCAATAACCAACACACCCAGGGGCACCTTGCATGGCATATGTTGATGTGGAAAGTCGATATACTAATACCTAACAAGGGCAGACTGAGAATGTAATTCAATGTAATGTAATAACATTGAATATATTAACAACAGTGAATATTCATCCATTTTTCATTTCATGAAAATTGTGAATTTATTATCTTAGCATCACTACCTTTACCATAAATGGACAATTTACTGTTTGACTGAGCATGGCTTTAGACAGTAAAAAAATCACACTTGCAAAATTATTTCAGCATACATATATTGAATAACATTAAATGTATCATTTAACAACAATGAATGATCAGAAGTGTTTTTATTTATTTGCAAATAGTCAGTTTTAACCACTCTAGCTGAGCTTCAATACCTTTACCATACAAGAACAAATTAATCATTTGGTAGAGCATGTTTTTAAAAATTATTTGACCCCTATTAGCTTTTTATTTTTTGTATACAGTTGCATACAGTTGCATAAATCAAATAAAAATGTTCACTAAGTCCTCTGAAACTATAACATATGCCTGCCTTTAAAAAAAACCACCACACAGAGCCCTCATGTCTGAGGTGACTTTTTTTTTTTTTTTTGTTACTAACTTCCTGTAGGGAGGAAAACTGTAAAGGCAGACTATTTAAAGACACAGCGATATCTACTGGGTTATTTTTAGCATAACATACCTCAACCAAATAGTAGAGATAGCTCATTTACTGTAGGTCAAATTAAGTTCAACCCTATTTTCATTAAGATAAAGTGACCAAAAAATGTGCTCTCCCTTATGGAGAAGGATGTTTAAGGACCAGGAGTATTTTTATTTGTTAGAGCTCATGCAACCGCATGAAATCTGAAATTAGAGATTTGAGTTTGTTAAAAAAATGTTCCTTATCTGACTTAATGTCTGACATTGTAGGAGGAAGTGTATTTCTGTCTTACCTTCAAAGACCACATGAGGGCCTCAGAGGATTAATAGTCACACATCTCAACTGCTACCCGGACATCACACAACTGTTCAGCGATCTGATTCTGGGTACCACAACCTTCTATTCAAGGGCCCTTGGCACCGAAATGCTGCCTTCATGTGAAAATCTGTGACTCACATGTATTCCAGCATCATAAATTATAGTGGTGAACTGGCCTTTTTGATTATGGGCTGGAAGAATGGCAAATCAGAATATGATTACATGTAAATCAAACATGTTTGCTGATCCAGTGTAGATATGGGAAATTAGATGGAGTAACAAAGTTCCAGGTTTTTGCTCCAGGTGAGTAAATATTATAACTACTATGAAATAATTTATATTATAACTATGACAATATAGTGTCCAAGTGTCTGAGTCTGCTGGGCAATTTTAAATATGTCGTTTGAAACATTTGAGGTTGTAGCTACAGTTGAGATCACAGATTTCCTGTCCACAGTGTTGTGTCTGAGAACTTGTGGGTTTTAGTTTAATTCTGATATTTCTTTAGAGAAAATACAGTATCTGGAAATTGTATTGTTTTCAGAAAAGTTAAATCAAGCAACTTCTATGTCAATAAAGTGCTCTCTGCATTGCTACAAAAAAAAAAAAGATTGTTCTAGGGGATGGTGTTGACATGATCCTTATAAACATACAGTAAGATGTACATCAGAAATACAGTGGGCCAAATCAGGCCTGCAATAGGGTGCCAGGTGGCCCGCTGACTGTTTTCTAATCCACAATAAAATTAATATTAATTCTCTTGGATTTTTATTTGTACTTTGAATGTAAAGAAAGTGTCAGAGTGCATTAAAAGCATCAAAAAGGGCCAGGGGGAGAGTCCAGTCTCATTTTTTATGTATTAATTACTTAAGTAACTGGTAACTGGCCTCCTTGCATTTTGCAAATGTAGCTCTTGGCTAAAGTAAGATGAGTTTCCCTGATGTACATCCTTACTGACACTCTGACCCTTGACTAAACTGAATATGCTGCGTCATTTCATGTGCACTGCCATATTACCAAAATTGAGATTTATGCAGTGGCCATTGCTAATAACAACTGTATGACACATAAGATAAACTAGTAATCCTTTTGTAGGTTCATGCTACAATTTATCATCATAATTAATTCATCTTTAGGTTTTTCTTGTTTGTTTGTGAACAGTCCCACTGTTTGTGAACAGTTCCAAACCCACAAATGTTCCATTTACAGAAACATAAAATCAGCAAATCCTCAAATCTGAGAACCTAAAACCTAAAAATGGAAGTTTGACTTGATAATTTATGCTGATCATTAATCAACTATCAAATATGTTGCTGGTTAATTTTCTGTCCATCAGCTAATCAATTCATCAACAAATCATGTCAGTTGTATTTGTTATGTGCTTTTATACAAACCACTTATCATCTTTAAACACAATGTATGGGCACACTGTAGCCTACATGCTGAATATTTACAGGTCTGAATTGAACATTTTAGTTTAATGGAGGTACTTAGGCCTTATACAAACTTCACACATAAAAAAAAAAAAAAGATTTATTTATTTATTTTTTTAAATACTGAAAGTTAATGAGGCGCCAAGGCCATCTTTTATATGGCAGGAGTGAAATAAAAAGGATGTTTTGATTAGATGAGACATTACCAGACTGAATCACTTCCCTTTGTTTGGGATGTATGAGAATATGTGAACACTTTTACTTTTAGGTAAATGATGCACTGCTATAAAGGATTATAAAAGTGATAAATCTTTTAGTCTCACAGCCAAAGTCAGTTACAACTATTGAGTGTGACTGCTTCCACCTATTCTTCAAGTATGATTCCTTTTCATCTCTCGGTAAGACTGTTATTTCGCTTTGTTTTGAGAAACCTGATGTAAAAATAGTTCTTTAAAGTCCTGCTGATTGATGAAAACCATCTTGCAAACTGCATTTGAAAAACAGGAGAGATGAAGAGCTCATTTTTTTCTCCTACCTCATTTTTTTTATCTAGGTATGCTCTGTTGCTTGTGACTGCTCTGTTTTATTTTGGGACAACATGCTGCTGTACGCCATCATCAAT
Organism: Epinephelus moara; assembly: GCF_006386435.1. Classification (NCBI taxonomy): domain Eukaryota; kingdom Metazoa; phylum Chordata; class Actinopteri; order Perciformes; family Serranidae; genus Epinephelus; species Epinephelus moara. The sequence goes on from NC_065524.1 coordinate 1,790,272, forward strand.
TCTCCTGCTTTGATATTCTACGGAAAATGATTGATCACAAGTGAGACCAGTTGTATGATGGTCAAAATGTGTTTTCATGCACTTGTGCATTGTCTGAGGTTTGTTGTGCTTGTGCAGCCTCAGATTGCAGCATTATTTGGGTATGAAAGGTATCTTGCCCTCATATTTTAACACATAAGAGTAAAATGTGTCCTTCCAGACAGTGGAGAGCCAGAATGGGTTGTCATGTATCTTTGTTTAAATCATATGATCACTGGAGTGCTGTCATTCATTGTATTTGCCTCTTCCTTTAGAACTGCCATGTAGCTGTGTTTGCTTAGGTCATACAACACCTACTGTGTAAAAAAAGATCAGTCCTCCAACACATACCAAAAATAAAAAAACAGACACCTTTATTTCAATGAACAGCAGAGGGCTGTTGCAAAAAAAAAAAAAAATGTTGCTCCGATCCAAACGTCTCTAATCCGGGTCCTTGTCCTAGCTTAGGACTGTTCTCTCTGTAACTGCTTTATCCTGTGCTCAGCCACTCTTGTCTCTTCTGAATGATGTCCTTTGAGCTTTGCCTCCTTTATGTGTGTGTGTGGTCTATCCCTTTCCAGAGCTTTGCACCAGCGAAGAAATTTTCTGATACAGGCCTTGCTCGCTCGATGGCATCTGGAAGTTACTCGATTTCTTCTCTGATGTTCTTTATACAAGTTTGTGCATGAAGTACCTGATATTGTCATCCTTTTCCTCCATTGCATCATGTGGCTAGTGTTCTGTCTACTCTGTACACACATCTTGCATGTATGTCCTTCCCAGGAGTGGGATCCCTCTTCTGTCGCTCTTCTTGAGGTCTCTTCCATTTTTTCCTCAGCACAGGGTGTTTTGTGGAGGATAGGGGGTGCTGTATGTTGTACAGATTGTACATTTCTGAGAACATTTCCGCGGCTGTATTTAAGCAACAAGCCACAAGAGGCTGTGGTTTACTGCGACTTTAGAACAGCTAAGGTTTTAGGTGTTGTTAGGTGCAATGCAGATTGGAGAAAGAGAAAAAGTTCTTATCATGTTGCTAATATGCTGTTGTCACTTGCCAGTAATATCATTTTTGTTACAGTGTAGCCCGGTTACTCTCTGAGTACAAGCTATACTGCAACAAAAATAATATCACTGGCAAGTGACAACATTGCAAGAGAAAAGTGAGCATAAAAGGCTAAAAATAAAAAAGATTCAAGCTTTCATTATTAACTGAGCATGGATGGTTGATGTAGTTTGTCCCTTTGGATGGAGAAAAAAGGCCGGTGGATTGAGCAGCAGCAACAACAACAGGTATTTCTCCAGTGCAGCGACATGACACCGTGGGTTCCCTGCTTCTCAAACATAAATCCCTGTAGGCTCACTATGTTTCTTTCATGGCATCTTTGTGTTTTGTTTTTTTTTTTTGTGTGTGCATTCAATGAATTACAGCCTTGTGTATTTCTGACCATTCTCATCCTGGCTGATGATAAATGATTGGCACTTAAGTTGCCCTCTTAAGCTCTCTGTGACTAATTGGTGCAGCAATATTGTAACTGTAATGCAGTCATACACTGTAAACCCTAATCCGTCCATGATACAAAATTACATAACAGTTTTATGTTCACTTCATACAAATACCCATTTCGCAGTGATTGATGTTTATGTAGACTATTTCACAGTGATTCTAATGGGTTACAGTTAATGTTGTGGTAAAAGACATTTTGCACCATGAGTTAAATTGTGTACCCAGTTAGCAACCACCCGCCTGTGTGAATATTTAAGTGTCTACCATTAAGTTGTGCTGAGGTGAAATAAAGAGCACTTCTGATTCAGAGCTCATCTCTTTGCCTCATCCTTGCAACTAAGAAACCTTAGCTCTCCACAATATATTTTTATAGTTCAATGACATTTTAAAAACACATATTATATCAAAAAGGAGAACACACTGTGCACTTGCAAAAAAAGTTAATTTTATTAGACTACAACGTTTCTGTCATGGACCTTCATCAGGCAGATAGTGACAGAGAGAAAACACATATTGTAAAATGTGTATTTGATGTTTTCGTGTTCATATGACATAGAATTAAATGCTCAAACAACAACAAAAAAAAGTTATGTTAAACTGACATAAAATTTCTGTCAGATAAGGGTCATGTGACACATTAATTTTATGTCTGGTGAACTTGAAACGTTTATGTTACTGTACTGTACTAAACTAAAAGTTTTGAGTGAGGAGTGAGCAAATTGGGCTTTAGAGTACTTTACATAAGGCTGCCCCTTGATAGTCAGAGACTTGAATCATCAGTCAGAAACCCTTCAGTCAACGTTTCACCACCAGACTCCAAGAAAACATCATCTTCTCCCTCCTGCTGAGAAATGATGAATTTACAGCTCACGGCTACTTCATGTGACACAGTGTCTGGCTTTTGTTTGACATCTAGGGTCAGCAAAAATGTTGCAAATTTCTGATCTGTTGTGAGTGTAGTTAGCTCGTTTACTATATTATGTGAATGCCACTGTCACACCGAACGTCCCGCTGAGCCCTGTTCAAACTTTAAAACTTAATAATGAATCATTAAATAATCGTATTGAACAGCCAAATCTGACTTGACTGACATGATTCTTAGTCAGGTACAGCCCTAACTGTCAAACAGTTTATAATGCAGCTTAGCCAAGAATAAACAAGGACTGAAACAATACATTTTCTAAAAAATAAGATGAACTTGACTTGACAAATGTTCCCTTATGCAACCATAGGAGGTCCTTAGCTCTTGGGCAATAGTGGCTGCAAAATCTTTTAGATAGAGCTGATCATTTTATTACTGGTAGTAATGCCATTGCTTCCTGTTGTTTAGGCCCAGTCCACACAAGAACTGTTATGTTTTTTTTTAAAATTCTGTTGAAATGAAAGCGAAAAAACACAGCTGAAGCACTGTCAAGAGCATCCCAAACCAAAAGATGGTTATATCACTGTAACACCAAAGCCACCCAAAGAAGAAGAAGAAGATGTTGGTCAATTGGAAGCCTGGGAAAAAAAGCTATTATTGGAAGCGTATGTGGAGTGGTGACCTTCACATTCTGACACCTCTGTTCCTCGATATAGTGGAAACATGTAAAAAGTCCTGTCAGCAAAGTTACAGCCAGCACTGTTTTGGTCACCCCTGCCATTGCATGAAATGGAGCCTCATTTGTGATGCCACAGAAAGGAATGCATACTCTGACGTTACAAACCAAAAACTCAGTTTTCCCTCTCAACACATCAACACTGAAAATGGAGTTTGAGGAGAGAATGGGCACTTATGAGTGATTGTTACCTTAGCAATATGCCTGTTTTCAAAGAAGAACCCTCATTAAATTCAAAAAGGTGCCATATATGCCCTTGAAAAAGACAAAACCCATTTGTGTCATGTTTTTTTTTGTAAAATAGTCAGTAGTATCTTTAACAAAAATATATACTTATTCTACATGAACTAAATACAATATAATGGGATTCAATTGAATCAATAATGTCTTATTTTCTTTGGTATTTTTGTCATATACAGATGCAGTAATGATTGTTGAGTAATATATATGTTGATATGTCCAGTGTTGAGTCTCTGTTGATCATGTGACAAGACAATATGTGCACAATATGTGCACTAGGGCCCATCATAATAGTGTGCACTGGGGCCCATTGTAACTACCTTACTCCTCTGGTCCCAACAAATGCACTATTTCCCAAAATATTTTAGAAAATTACTGAGCCTTTTCTAAGAAACGAAAGCATATGTTCATGGCACGTTTTTAGAGACTTGTGTCTTCAGTAGGAACCAACTGGGCTTGGAGCTAAGATCTAATGGGTGGGTATTATTGAGAAACATACAGACATTGTTGATATTGGTCTTTTCCTGAGAGTTGCTGACAATACAAAGAAAATAATGTATGTTTCTTTACTCAGGGCTTCAATACTCTAAGCTATTAAACTCTCCTGTAACATTTTGTGCTCTCAGTCTGTGAGCTTGAAATAGATGGAGAATGAGGGCCCCAATGCCAATACACAGGTCCTCAATTCCAACATGTTGCTTTTTTAAAGGACACTGTCCAACAGTTGTATGCAACTTAATCACCACACCTCCTAGCAGGAATAACCTGCTGTAATTCTTGATAAGCCAATACAGTTAAGATGAGGTTAAACAGAGAGCAACACAGCTTTACAGTCAAGCCTGCCGTGTTTCCAAACACTCCCAAAAGATTTGCCCTGATAAAGAAAAATCCATCTGTGTTCTGACAAATGGTGGGCTGATTGTTGAGAAAGGGGAAGAAAAAAAAAGACCCGATTTATTTTGAAAGCTTTTATGATGCTTTCTATTGTTCCCCTCACGTTTTAGTCTCGATGCACACTATGACTGCCAATGGGGATGTTACTGTTGCAGAGACACAAAGGAACTGCTCAAATTACACCTGTGACAATTACTACAGCAAGGCGCTGTCTGTGGGACAAAAGAGTGTTATCTAAAACTACTCATGGAGAATGTACAGAAAAAATCAATTACTGCGAAGGCTTTGTTGGCGGTTTTAGACTGTCTGGTATGTCACACTTGAAATATTGTATTGCCAACAGCAGATTAGTACATCATTACTGATCCATTTTCTTTCTTGACAGAAAAATGACAAAATTACATGGACTACCATAAATACAAATGACCTCTGAGCTATATATTTGTCACCTGTCTATCTACATTCATCAAATGTCTTCTACATCATAATGTAATAACATAAGACAATTTGCGTAGATCTTTGTGAATTCCAGAAACACTGCATAGGCCCTCCAAACCTAAAACTCTTTTTGTTACAAGATTTATACTTGGAAAACACCCAGCTGCTAAAAGCCATGCCTATTTGAAAGCTAGATGATGATGTCACATGCTGTCCTTTACAAACTTCCGAACCTTGTTAACCCTTTAAAAACGGACCTCCCTCAGTCAGCCGTTGTTTGTATGATTCTGTTTAAATCAAGCTAAAGTAAGAACCATAATAGCTACACCATTAATTCTTTGAACAGCACAAAGCTAAGGCATCTGTCTTCTCTGTCATTACATCATGACATTACATTTCCTGACCTTACATGCTGTGCAAATGGGGTATTTTGGAAGATCATTGTTTGCATAATCCTGTATATATGTCAATCTAAAATAAAAACCATAATAGCTACAACATTAATTATTTTAACAGTACAAAGCTAAGGCTTCTGTGTTCTGTGTAAACACGCTGCACACTCATAATGACATCATTGCCCTACATTGCTTGTGGCTCAGTTCATCCATTCCTCTGGTGAGATCAAATGAACGCCTTTTCACTCTGCTCATAAAAATGAGCGTATTTCAAAAACTACATAATATAGATAGTTCAAATAACTTATAATAAAACAAATGTTTTATTTATGTAATAATACATAATACATTAATAATACATTTAGTAATGTTTTTGTCAATCAATATGTTTTGTGTTTTTATTTTGTAAAATCTGATGAAAAATCATATCTGATTTGTGTAATTTGTAATTCAGTTTCAATACTTTTATGAAATATTATGGTTTATTGACTTACATAACCTTTAGCACAGGTTGTGTAGATTTTAGGGATATAAAACATTTGAAATTTACTCCAAAAAATGACATCACAAAAAATACCAATGAAGCACAGGTGGACCATTTCTATTGCGGAGTTCAAAGGGTTAACCTTGGTGTTACACATATCAAACAAAGTGAACAAGTACAAAAACCACTGATTCTAGGGGGTCATGTTAAGGAAATTGGAAACACCAAACAGTTCAAGGAATGGTATCACTGAAGAATAGAACTGGTTAATCAGGCTTTGGACACCCACAAAATATTTGTTAGCAGGGTGCACTAATTTTGGTTCTTGTCTTTTATTGGAATTAACTGACAATTATGAAACGAATAAAATTAAAAACAGGCCTGTCACATGCACTTTTTGGTCTTTTAAACACAGAAATATTTTAAGGCCTACATCTGCAAACTCGCAAGCAAACTCGCAAAGCAATAATACAGCCTGTGGCTGTTCCTTGTCTACAGCATATTAGCTGAGCACATTATTTGGAAGTTATCAGTGCCCATCAACAACTGAGTTGTCACTAGCCTGAGAACATTGGGTTCTTACACCAGAAACCAACACACATAGCAATTATTCCCATTTATTAGCTCAGTTGTCAAAACTGCTCAGAGTTAAAACCTAATGTGTAAAACTTTCAACAGCTCAGATGAAGGTTAATTGGTAGGAAAGTTTGTTTTCCCAACACCACCAGTAACTACAAGCACTCGATATTTATAAGGCACCAAGGATTTTGAACTAAAGGGGGGAAAAAAGCAGGATAAAAATTCCATGCTTGCAGTGAAAACCATCTGGGCTTTTTAACTCAGGTGCCAGTGTAGCTCGCCACAGATGGAAACAAGCTCTTTATCTAGAGGGTTCAAGAACAGCTTGCTCTCTTACTGTGGAACATAATCACCACATTTGTAAACGTAAAGCAGGGCTTTGAATATAACCATTCATCTTGAGTTACCATGTTGTCGTTCAGACATCAAGGCTCTTCAAGGCCTGCGCTCAACACAGCATCCTACCTTGTATAAGAGAACCTAAAAGGCTCTGCCACAAAGTGCCAAGTAGCTCTGGGTCCTAATAACAGGACCACAAAGAGCCAACTTATAGCAATTACTGTAGGCATTAATAGCATGTTGGGCACACAAACATTTCTCCAGTTTGCTTTGACTGTGTTAACTGACTATTTATGTGTGCCACAGTCATAGCAGAAGAGAAGGCATTATAAATAAATCTGCTGACATCTCAGCAAGTCCTGTAACAACAGTAACCATTTCCTCCCTTGAAATAACTTGAAATATCACCCCCTCATTCTGCTGAGCTCGCTTGCACAGTTTAGGGTTTGATTAGATTTCTTGGGACACATTTCTTTCTAACTGGACATTAAATTTGTGTTTAACAATGTGTGTTTAACAGTTGTAAATAGGGCATTGTTTGGCATTGTTAAGAATGTCACTGAAGCCTTGCTGGTCTACAATGATGACTGTGTAGCGCATCTGTCCCCTATATTCGTGAAAGACAGTGCCCTGAGTTTTTTAGTTGTTTGTTTGTGATAAAGGGTAAAACAAGTCTATTCCTTTTTTCCTCTTTCTTCCTATATGAATCCAGTACTACCCATCAGGTAAATATCCTATATTATTTCACTACAGGCTATATTCAGGTAAAATATCCTATATTATTTCACTACAGGCTATATTCAGGTAAGTAGGCTATTACTTTTCTTTCCCCACAGGTAAAACAGGTAAGTAATATAGTACAGCCACCTGGGTAGCTAGCTGTGTTTCCCACGAGGCCAGAGGAACGGTGTTCGCCTGGTATGAACACTGCGCTATCTGGTTCATCGTCCTTGTTGGCAACAACCTTACTATACACGTGTAAAACTGAAGCTAACGCTAAGCTAACTCACCACCGCTTGCTTGTAGCTAGCGGAACCGAGCTAATGCTGCTAGCTGTGCTAGCTAGCCGCAACAGTAGCCAGTCTCCCACGATACAAAAGTCCAACCTTTGAAATGTTGAGCTGACAATTCGGAGCTGTCCTCTTCTTTATCAACACAAGTAACTGTTCAGTCCCTTCAGTTCTCAGTTTGACAACTTATTTAGACTAAAACAGATAATTCGTTGTCTAAACAGACTGTTGTGTGTCGCAGCACACAGTCTCCACTTTTTCCTCTCCCTCAGAAAACGTCATCCCCGCCGTTAACCCCTTGCACTCTGCCCACCAGTCTCTACATGTACATTAGGTTACGTGATCTTTTCTCAAATCAAAAGCAAAGCCAAGGCATGTTTCTATGTAAAATTATCTTACATTTTAAACTAATGATTTAAATCTTTTTTATCAAACATGAATTACAGAAATGAACCATATATGAAATAATACAATTA